>NC_090829.1:120029040-120332071 GCF_028021215.1 Eschrichtius robustus | reverse complement strand
TCTCTTTCACCTCCTCTTCTTTCTTCTCTCATTTATTCATAAGCTTACCTTTATTTTTATGCTTCTCCATTTTTCACCATCTCGCCTTCAGTTTCTCATGTTTTGTTTTCTTTTTCTCCCATCCTTTTTTCTTTATTGGAAATGTATTACATTCAGGACACTGTTGTATATTGTAAGGTACACAAATATGATAAGAAGGGTTATTGCCCTCAGCCAACTCATATTCTTGAATGGTAAAATTTCTTACCAGTACCTTTCCTAAGAATTAAAATAATTAAGTCAAAAGAAAACTTCTGGCATTTCTACCTAGACAATAAATAAACAATATTATTTTAATTGGGGTAGATATTTTCTAGAAAAACAAAATCATTTGTGTTCATTTTTGTATTATATCTCCACTTGCAAATGGTTTAAATTCATTTAAAACATCTGATTTATGCCACCAACTCTTTCTTTGACGTTCTGTGGACTGCTTAAAATCAAATATCCAACTTCACTAGAAGGAAGCTTAATGGATTTTTGTCAATTACATTTTCCATTTTGTTCTTTCATATAAAAGAGCCACCTAAGAGTATTATCATTTACATGTTATTATCTAGAAATCCTTTATTTCTATTTTCTAATATAACAGGTTGTCAAGAAACGTGCAGATTCTAAGATTTTACCCTGCTTGCAAGTTGTTAGCCTGCCACAGTTTTGTGGATGCTGTCAGAAGATGCAAGACTCCTGGGTCAGAGTCAAAGTTTATTACTCCCAGAAATAGCAGTAGCCAGATGGTCATCACCATCCCATATCAGAATCATTTCTGTGAGACTAGGTCAAACTCGTTAAATGGAGGGCTACCCTTATATGAATCTTAAAAAGTTTCAGTGGCTACTGTTGGTGGCCAACTTCCTAAAAGGACCACTGAAATAATATGTTGATTAAATAAAATGAAGTTTATTATTCTCCAGTAAGGGAAACCACCTTCTTGACAGAATTTTAGTATCTTAGAAAAGGAGAGATCAAGGGTGGATATTTATAAGAATTTAGGGTCTGGTTTTAGGGAGTCTTTCAATAACAGGGAGCTAATTGGGATTGAAGGATCCTCTAGTAGTTTAGAATTAGTGATCACAGAAAGGTGAGGGTGTTGAATTAAGTTTTGATAATTAAACAGTTATTTGATAAGCAAGTAACTTGCCCTTTTGTGTTATGTATTGTCCACAGGAGGAGCTATTTACTCTGATGAGCAACCTATTGTTTTGAAAGGGGGCTAGTTGAAGAGTTGATTATTTGGATAAATGGATTTTTAGTATTCCTGTAACTTTGTCTTATTGGGCAAGCATTTCCTGCAATAGTAGTCATGTTCATATAGACAGTCTTAGTTCTTTTTTAAAAATTTATGTTATTGAAGTACAGTTGATTTACAGTGCTGTGTTAGTTTCTGTGTACGGCAAAGAGATTCAGTTAAAAATATATGTAATAGTTTGCATCTGCTAATCCCAAACCCCCAGTCCCTCCTTCCCCCATGCCCTTCACCCTTGGCAACCACAAGTCTGTCCTCTATGTCTGTAAAGTCTTAGTTCCACTAAGGTATTTACTTGTAGGCAGTTTGTTCTCTCCAGGCATTAATATGTTAATCCAAGCACATTATTTAATTGATTAAATGGAAGAAAATTTGTGGATAGGAGAGATGAAGTGTAATCTGGTAGAATCAAAGATATGGGCCAAGGGCGGAGAGGTGGAGGTTAGGGCATGATGACAGAATATTCAGCCTATTTAGTGAATAACAGGAAGGAGTTGAGTAAATGCAGTGAGCATCAAACCCAGAATAGGTGGGATAACCCAGAATAGGTGGGATATAGGAGAGTTCCCAGTATTGAACCCTAGACAACAGGCAATGTGGAAGTAGCTTGCATGGCTGCTCAACGGCACCAGGGTCAGCTAGGCATACGTGGCATAATAAATAATTTGCCTGTTTTTTGTCCTGTGTTCCTGGCATGGAGCTCCTAAACCCACTGGAATCTCCTGAGCGACAGGAATCTTTATTATGCTGACTAGGTGATTGATTCACCGGAGGCCCCTGAATAGCTTCCAGATAGGGGCTGGTCACCAGAAAGAACAACCATATGATTAGGAGGTTGTGACTTTGGGCCAGCCTGTCCTCAGGGGGAGGAAAGAAGGGCTGGAGATTGGGTTCAATCATGTGGTCAATATTTTATCAATCATACCTATGTAAAGAAACCCAATAAAAACTCTAGACACTGAGCCCTGTGGAGTTTTCTGGTTGATGAACACATAAATGGACCAGGAGGTACCTTTATAATAAAACTATATTCCTAAGTATAGCAGTTTTCAGAGTTCTGTGAGTTGTTCTAGTGAATTATTGAACCTAAAGTGGGTCATGGGACCTCCTGGATTCGTAGCCAGTTGGTCAGAAGTGCAGGTGGCCTGGGAGACCCTCTGAGACTTGCAATTGGCCTCTAAAGTGCGAGCAGTCTTGTGGAAGACTGAGCTTTTAAATGTGGAGTTTGATGCTAACTTCATGTCAGAATTGGATTGCAGCGCACCCAATTGGTGTTAGACCATTTGGGGTGGAAATGGAGTAGTACACCACTGAATAAATCAACATTTCCCTAGATATAAGTGGGAAGAAATTTTCAGCTGCCTTAGGTAGACATAGGAAGCAGGAACTGAGAAATATATTCGTAGTGAAACTAAGAAAAATAAAGGAAAGATAAATATAAATTTTTTTTGTTTTCATAGTTTTCTTTAAAAAATCATTCAAGTCTACCTTATTTCCTTAAGAATTATCATCACACCACTTTCAGATTCAGAAATATTTAATATGATCTTTGTTTTTTGGTTTTGCTTCTCAGATAGTTTCAGCCTTTTCATAAGACCAAGTACAACTTTCTAGTAGTGTAAAGCTTAAATTTTGTTTTAAACAAAGGCAATATTCTAAGTACAACAGAACACTTCATAATTGACTTAATTTCCCCTGGTATTTTGATGCTTTAAAGGAAGACAGAAGACAGGAGAAGCAAAAGATGTATATTCAAAATTCCTACTAGAATACTTGCAGCAGCTTTAATCACTGGAGGGATTTTACTCCTTTTTACACCTGCAGCTATATAAAGCAGTTGTTCCCTAGCTAATTGAAATAAAATAATACTGAAATTGCCAGAGGTGAAATGTTCAACTTGCGTACTTTACTGCTGAAAACATGTCAGTAACATTTGAGATTTTTTTCTGTTTTATTTTTGCTTCTTTAGAAAAGAGAGACGAGCTGTCACAGATTGCAAAGAGAAAGGAAAATAAACATAACCAACTCTCTTTGCTTCAATCTCGTCTCATAAAATGTATAGAAATTGAAGTACATTTTATACTTATCCTTGTCGTTACCACAAAATGCTTAGAAAACCTAGTAAACAAGCATCTTTTTAAAAATTGACTCGTGAATATGCATCTCTATTGTTTGTGAGAATGACTTGAAATAGAGATCTAGGTTATTTTACAGACTAGAGGAGGACTTGTAAATAACCTGTGTACTATTACTAGGATTATTCATTGGTATCAAAGAAAGTCTTCCCTGAAGAATGCTGCCATGACTTTATAGTTCACCATACCTTTATCAGAACTGCTGCTCATTACAAGAGAAGCTCACCAGGTTGAGTTTATGCAAAGGAAATGGTGATAAATATCATCAAACATAAAATTATTAGATGAAGAAGGTTAGTAGCTTTAATAAAGTGTGACATATATGAAATGTATTGATACATAAGACTGTAAACCATGTTTTAGCATCAATTGCTGATCCTCACCTGATTAAATTATTATATTGGGGTTGCAAAATAATAATTTTTCTGATTATCACATTCATTATATATTTATTATCTTGCATCCTTCTCCAAAGGAGATTTTTTGTTGATAGTCTTTAGAAATACAATTGGTATTTTATATTAAGCTCGTATCCTAATAATTTTCTAAATTCACTTATTTGTTCTAGAAGTTTTCATGTATGTATTCCAAAGGATTTTCTAAACAGATGACCACATTGTCTATGAATAAGGATAGTTTTTCTTCCTCCTTTCCAATCTGGAAGGGGTTTGTTTCTTTTCCTTGCCTAATTGTCATGGATAGAAGCCCTAGTACAATATTGATTAGAATAGGTGAGAGTGGACATCCTTGTCTTGTTTCTAGTTTTAGAGAGATAGCATTCAGTTTGCCACCATTAAGTATGATGTTAGTTGTGGATTTTTCATAGATGCTCCTTATTGAGTTGAGAAAGTTACTTTCTATTATTTGTTTTCTGCAAGTTTTTATTAGGAATAGAAGTTGGATTAATTCAAATGATCTTTTTTCCATGTATTGAAATGAACATATGCTTTGTCTTTCTTAGTTTGTTAATATGGTGAATTACATTGATTGATTGATTTTGAAATGTTAAACTAACCTTGAATTTCTTGGATGAACCCTACTTGATCACAGTGTATTATACTCTGTATATACTGACATATTTTTTTTTCTAAAATTTCATTAGGAATTAAAAAAAATCTAGGTTAGTGAGGGATACTGGTTAGTTTTATTTTCTTATAATGTCTTTGGCTTTGATGTCAGAGTAATTCTGGTATTATAGAATTATTGGGGGATTATTATTTTCTTTTTAATGTTTTAGGAGCATATGTATAGAATTAATTTTTTTCATTAAATGTCTGGAAGAAATGATCTGTAAAACTATTTGTGCCTGGAATTTTTTTTGTGGGAAAGTTAACTACAATTATACGTTTTAGTAGATAATATTTCTGTTTCTTCTTGAGTGGGTGTTCGTAACTGTATCTTTCAAGGAATTTTTCCATTTCATATAAATCTCTGAATTTATTGACACAAATATGTTTCACAGTGTTCTCTTATCATCTTTTAGATATTCATAGAATCTACAGTGATGCTACCTCTCTCACTCCTAATATTGGCAACTGTCATCTTTTCTTTTATCTTTTTTCATCAGTCTGGTGAGAAGTATGTCAATTTTATTGATATTCTCAAAGAACCAGTTTTTGGTTTCATTGATTTTAAAAATTTTCTGATTTCTAGATAATTGATTTCTGCTGTGATATTTATTTTATTTCTTTCTCCTTTCTCCTTTGGAAGTTGGTGTCATCAAATTGAGATTATTCTTATTTTCTAGTACAAGTATTAAGTGCTTTAAATTTCTTCCTAAGTACTATTTTCATGGCATCCCACACATTTTGATATGTTGTATTAATTTCCTGGGGCTGCCATAAAAAAGCACCATAAAGTGGGTAGCTCTAAGCAACAGAAATTTATTCTCTCATAGTTCTGGAGGCTAGAAGTTTCAAATCAAGGTGTCAGCAGGGCCATGCTCCCTCTGAGACTCTGGGTAGAATCCTTCCTTGCCCCCTCCTAGCCTCTGGTGATGGCCTTAATCCTTACTATACCTTCGCTTGCAGGTGCATCACTCCAATCTCTGCCTCTGTCATCATGTGATGTTCTTCCTGTGTGTCTCTTCTCTTCTTGTAAGGATACCAGTCATATTGGATTAAGGGCCCACCTTATCCAGTATTACCTCATCTTAACTAATTATACCTGTAATGACCCTATTTTCAAATAAGTTCACATTCTGAGGTACTTGAGGTTTAGAACTTGAACATAATTTTTTTTGAGGTGGGGGGAACAATTTAACCAGTTAACAATTGTGTCTTTATTTTCATTCTGTTCAAAAAAAATTCTAATTTGTCTTTTGACTTCTTTTTTTAGACCCATGGATTATTTAAAAGCATGTCTTTTAGTTTTCAAATATTGGAGAATTTTTCAATTTAATTTTTTGTGACTGAATTCTTATGGCCTTTGTATGTCTGAAAAAAATCTTTATTTTGACTTTATTTTTCAAAGACTTTTCCTCTGGGTATAGTGTTCTAGGTAGATGGTTTTATTTCCCCCTCAGTACTTTGGACATATTGCTCCAGTGCCTTCCCTCTTGCATTGTTTCCAACAGGAAATCTACTGTCATTTTTATGTTTTTTTAATCTGTATATTGCATGTCTTTTTTTCTTAGGCTGCTTTTAAGACTTTCTCTTTATCACTGGTTTTGAGTAATTTTATTATGATGTGCCCTGGTGTAGTGTTTTTCATGTTTCCTGTGCTAGGGTTTATTGAACTTTTTGGACTGGAGGTTTATAGTTTTCATCAAATTTAGAAAGTTTTGGAGGTTTTTCTTTCTCCTCTCCATGAGAGTCTGTAAGTACACATATCTTGGGCTCCCTGAAGTCTCATAGCTCACTGGTGCTATGTTCATGACTTGGGAGGGCTTCATTTCCTTTTTCTCTCCATGTTTCATTTTGATGGTTTCTATGATTATATCTTTATGTTCACTATTTTTTTCTTCTTCAATTTCTAATCACCATTAATCTCATTCAGAGAATTTTTCACCTTGGACAATGTATTTTTTTAATCTCTAGAAGTTTGATTTGGGTCAGATTCATTATATTGAATGATCTGTTGTCTCGTTGAATCATATTTTCCTGCTTTTTGCATGCCTGGTAATTTTTCAACTTTACTGAGGTATTATTGACCCATACAAATTGTATACATATAGTTAAGGTATACACTGTGATGTTTTTGATATACAAATACACTGTGAAATGATTACCATAATCAAGGAAATTAATTAATCCATCACCTTGTATAGTAACCCTAAAAATTTTTTTTGGTATGAACTCCCAGCAAATTTTAAATTACTATTACTAACTATAGTCTCCATGCTATACACTAGGTCTCCAGAAATTATTCATCTTATAACTGAAAGTTTGTACCCTTGACCAACATCTCCCCATTTCCCTACAACCCCAGTCCCTCGTAACCACATTCTACTCTCTGCTTCTATCAGTTTGACTATTTTAGATTCTACATATAGGTGAGATCATGCAGTATTTGTCTTCTTCTGTCTGGCTTATTTCACTTAACATAATGTCCTCAAGGTTCATCCATGTTGTCACAAATCGCAGGATTTCCTTCTGCTTTAATGCAGAATTATACTCCATTGTATAAATATATCACATTTTCTTTATCCATTCATATATTGATGGATACTTGGGTTGCTTCCATATCTTGGCTACTGTGAATAATGCTGCAATGAACATAGGAGTGCAGATAGCTCTTGGAGATAGTGCTTATGTTTCCATTGGATATATGCACAGAAGTGAAATTGATGGATCATATAGTAGTCCTATTTTTAATTTTTCGGAGGAAATTCAATGTTGGTTTCCATAGAGGCTGTACCAATTTAGACTCCCATCAACAGTGTACAAGTGTTCCCTTTTCTTCACAACCTCACCAATACTTGTTATCTTTTATTTTGAAAATAGCCATTCTAATGAGTGTAAGGTGATAACTCATTCTGGTTTTGATTTGTATTTCTCTGATATTAAGTCATCTTACCACACACACATACACACACAAACACAAATAAATAAATAATGAATAAATAAATAGGGTGGGAGGAAACTTTCTGAGATAATTGATATGTTTATGAGATTGATTATGGTGATGATTTCATGGGTGTATGCTCATCTTCAAACTCATGAAGTTATATACATTAAATATGTGCAGCTTTTTGTATGTCAATCATACCTCAATAAAGTGTTTTTTAAAAATACTTGATTGTATTTTTAGTAGGGTTTCAGAAAATATTGCAGTTAGATGCATGTGCTCAATCTGCCATCTTAGGACAGAGTCAATGTTAGTAAATATTAACTGTTAGCATTATACTAAATATTCTCAGGATAAAAAGATATTCTCAAAAAATAGACTTGTGAAACTTCAAATAAAAGGTTAGCTCTTTGCCCCTTTCTCAATTGAAAGTAAGGAAAAGTCATCATCATTGAAATTAGGTTTCTCACTTTCTGGAGAAACCTAATTCTCACATTCTCCTGAAATGGAAGCACATTTAAAGATTGATTATTTGGGGCTTTCCTGTGCATTATCACTTTGAAGATGGTTGGGCTTATGGAGTTGTTCTATTCAAGAACTCAATGAATATAAGGAGAATGTTGAAAATAAATAGCTTATAGTTCTTTAAACATTAATCTGTAATACCTGGATTTATTCTTTGTAAGCTCAAAACCCTGCTCAATCAATTTAGCCCTATTTTGTTCCAGGACAGATACACTAAATACTATGTAGTTGGTTTCTGCCAATGACCTTTCTAGTGTGAGCTTGAAATGCTCCCTTCTCTGTGCATCAGTTTCCATGGAATTTTTCATTCAAAAACAAAGCTTACCCATTTGTGCTAACCTGGATCAAATGTTCCCATCATTATTTTGCAGTGTTGTTTACATTTTCCAGTACCAGTCCAATCAAGTTTACAAAGTTTTGGCAGTCTTTGTAGGGAAAGCCGCTTAAGAAAGGAAACCAGTAATGTGTTACAAATTCTCCATTTAAAATATTCCTTTTCTTGTTTCTGACTCAACTGCAATCAAACAAAATAAGATTGCTTCTAAGAGATAGAGAGATTAGAATAGTGGAAATTTATAACTCCTAAAACCTGTATCAACTGTAGTTTAGTTTTGATTGATCTTATAGGAAAGTGCTCAAACTTTCCTTTGATGTAAAGTTTCATTTGGAAAGTCCAGACATGCATCAATGAGCCTAGATGAATTTGCTATTTTGTCATCTGGCAGCAGTTTGGCCATTTTCATTGAAATGATGTTGGCATTTTTTTCCTTGTGGATATTTTTACTGTGTGTTGCCAAGTACCAAAAAGATAGGTTCTTCCAAATTCCACGATACTGTATGCTTACTGTGCAAATGATGTTTTCCCCTAATCTTCACCCTAATTCAGGGAACTTAAATCTCATTTGTTAAGTCATTATTGGGAGAAATAACTCCTTCATTCTTTGTGAGTCTGATTTAGGAAAAAGGATATTTTATGTCTCCCTTTAATTAAAAAAATAAAACTGACCCTTCAAAACAAATCTGAATCTAATATAATTTTATAATAAAAAGGAGGAGATTTTATGTATGCAAGGGAGATTTTATGTATGGTTTCTAAAACTATACTTAGTTACAGAGAGCAAATACTCTCTTTTTTTGAGCACTTATCCCATGAAACTTTGTGAGTGTAAGAGAGTAAAGAATCAGAACAAATTGAAAAATAAATGTGGGGATGGATTTATTTTTTTTTTAAGGCACTGCCATGAGTTTCCTGGCTCAACTAGTGGGAGATGTCAAGCAATAAACTGAAGTAAACAAACACTGAAACCAAATAAGAACCATAACTTATGAAAGGATATGTTTTAGTTTGGGAGAAATGTTGCTTTGGCTGACGAGACCCTGTTGTTCAGTTTTTGTGTTATAATCAGAGCAAATATATTGACATGCAACCTGACATGAATGTACAGCTTTTCAAAGTGACTCTCACTAATATTGGAAATTCTTGGTTGCTTACCAATCTAAGGAGAGATTAGCCAAAGACTCAAGCTTTGCTAAGACCACCTGAAATATCAGACCCCACCTTTTCTCTGAGTTTGTGCTGCTATGATACAAATGCAGGAACTTCAGGGGATTGTGTGGAGTGGAGGGCAGATGGGAGAGAGGAAGGGAAAAGGAGGCAAAAGAAAATGCAGGTCTTCATCAGATGAAATTAAACTTTCCTTTCTTTCTGTGTTCTGAATGGATGAAAAAACACAAAGCAATCACATCAGTCACCTCCTAGCACAGATATTTTGCTTTTGCTGCTTTTAGCCAGAACACATTGTGATTTTCTGTAATAGTCACATGTTGCCAACCGCAATGGGTGTTTTGGGTCTTTCTCAGATTTTAGTTTAAGGCATATACAATATTTTGAGAATGCCTGTGCTAGAAGATTAGTCTAGTTCCAATATTAACTCCAAATTTATACTATAATATTTTGCATGGCAGACAACTATAAAAATTCATTCCGTGACATCTTGAAGCTTTATGGAAAATTCTCACTGATTTTAATGAATCTTTTTGTTTGGAGATTTTGGGGTCAAGATGATGGGTCCTGCTGAGATCTAGCTGAACTAACATGCTTTGAAAGATTCCCACAGATGTTTATTAGGATCAGCTAAGTGATTATATGCTTATCAGCAAAACATGCTTAACTGTCCTCCTGAAAGTTGTGTCAATTCCTTTCCTGTGAGTCACTCAAACTCTTTTTTTAAAAGTTAAATGTGAGTATACTGAACAGAGATGGTAAGGAGTCTCATGTGCTATGTAGAAACTCACAGTTATTATTTTTTAAAATTTATTTATTTTATTTATTTTATTTTTAGCTGCGTTGGGTCTTTGTTGCTGCATGCGGGCTTTCTCTAGTTGCGGCGAGTGGGGCCTACTGTTCGTTGTGGTGCGTGGGCTTCTCACTGCGGTGGCTTCACTTGTTGCAGAGCACGGGCTGTAGGCGTACAGGCTTCAGTAGTTGTGGCACGTGGGCTCAGTAGTTGTGGTGCACGGGCTTAGTTGTTCTGCGGCATGTGGGATCTTCCTGGACCAGGGCTTGAACCCGTGTCCCCTGCATTCGCAGGCGGATTCTTTTTTTAAAATTTATTTATTTACTTATTTTTGGATGTGTTGGGTCTTAGTTTCTGTGCAAGGGCTTTCTCCAGTTGCGGCGAGTGGGGGCCACTCTTCATTGCGGTGCGCGGGCCTCTCACTGTCGCGGCCTCTCCCGTTGCAGAGCACAGGCTCCAGACGCGCAGGCTCAGTAGTTGTGGCTCACGGGCCTAGCCGCTCCGCGGCATGTGGGATCTTCCCGGACCGGGGCACGAACCCATGTCCCCTGCACTGGCAGGCGGATTCCTAACCACTGCGCCACCAGGGAAGCCCCGCAGGTGGATTCTTAACCACTGCACCACCAGGGAAGCCCTTACAGTTATTTTTCACAAGCCATGAAATGGACATGAAATGGAAAAATGCATAGTTTTACTTCAGAGCATCAAAGAATATTCCAGAAGATCAAGGCAGAGCAAATTTAAGAGAAAGAGATCAAAAGAAGCAATTAAATAAGAGACAATGTGAAGAAAGTATGATGAGACATCAAAAAGAAAAGACTGGTGAGAGGAGGACAGGCATGATATGTGAAGATTTGAACAAGATTGCTGGATGACTATTTGCTCTGGAAGGTGTGTGAGATCCACTGCTAGGCTTAGAGAGGTGGGTAGAAGTTTCAACACTCATGACAAGACGAAAGATTGAACGTAATGATTGTATCCTGCACATGGCTCCCTTATAAATCTCCATGTGTGTGCTCCCAGACTTTTACACTGCAATGTGCATAGAATTGGTTTATTCACTCCTTTCCACTATTGCTCACTTCATATAAACATTCCCCTAGTGGTTTAAACATTTCTGGAAGCAATTATGTTTCTTAGAAGTAATTGTCTGCTTTCCAATTAAGCTGCTATGAAAAATGTTGCCAGTCTTAAAAGTCAGACATTTTCTATTCCCGTGAGGGATCTTTAAACTTCCTATGAAGAAATCATTGTCAATGACCTAGGATCTTAGAAACTTCTACACGTATACATCTAAATACCTATCTGCTTATCTACCTAATTATACACATACATGTCTTTTTAGATGCTCACATTCAGTTATAAATATATACATACTCACAAAAGCCGACCTCTAAGACTGTTCATAAATTCATGTTTCAATACCCTGAACTTGGGAAAAATTAAGAAAAGTTTTATTCTTTTCAAGCTAAACAGGTTTGAATTAGAATATTTACAAACAACAAATGTTTCAAGTCTCTAATTCTCAAAATCATGAGAAAAATCCACTACTTTATATCATTTTAAGTTGTGCATCCTACAACTAAGCAGTTAAATTCAAAATTTTAATCCTCAATTCATTGACAATGCAAATTATTTGTCAGCATTTGGGAGTCAAACAGGGTGAGAGGGGAGAGACTTTACATATTCCAGGTTTAATATCTAAGCACCAGATGGAAACAATTCTACAATGAAAGAAAGAAATCTGTTAGGATATTTTGGAGATCTGTTCAGTTCAGCAGCACGTCACTGGTTATGGAGGCCAATTTCTCAGAGGACTTATTTGAATTGCAGATACTGAAGTAGTGCACTAATTTAACCCAGAAAATGCTGAATTTTGGAGTTATTTAAAATTTAATAGTTCTTAGGTTTAAAAAAGTACCCATTTTCACTAATGACCTTTATATACCTGAAACAAAGAATTTTGAAGCAAAATGTGAAGGGAAGGAGTTTTCTTTAATTTAAAATTGAAATAACAATAAAAATTTTCACTGTTAATATCTACAACTATGGCCATTTTAAGGGAACTGTAAAATTGTCTACATTTATTTTTGCTATGAAAATCTTTTATCCAGGACAGTTTATGGCATTTAATATTAAAGGATTAAAAAAACAATTAACAACAATTAAAATAAATAAATTAACTTATGCACCTATCAGAAGGTGATTTTTAAGTGAATCCATGCATAAACAAAGGGCAACAAAATCTGCTTGGTAAATAATGGATGGTTGAGCTTTGACAATGAAAGACTGGGGAACTAGTGGGGTACTAAGCAATAAATCTCAGATGGGGCCTCTTTCATATTCATACCTATTTTTTTTTGGCAAAATAAGTGTTAAAATTTGCAGCCACATGACAGCAAAATTATTACATGGTGAGTTATAGATTTTGGATGAAATCCAACTCAAATACGTTCATAAGAACTTGACATGATAAACAAAATACATTGCTTTTCCAAAGTGCAGTTTGTTTAAAATTTAAAAAAAACCCAAAATACTACTGTTATAATAGATGATCAGAATGTCAATCCTTCCCACCACCATTACCAGATTTTTATTTCATGAAAAATTGTGAGAGGACTGTATCTCTCTACAATGTACTGAGAGCCTAAAATAAATGAGGATGGAACTAATAGAGCAGGCAGTGAGGGAAGCTTGTTTATATATTTTGGGTGCTGAGAATAGGGAGATTCTTCGTGGTGAGCAAAGGGAACAAAATATTCAGTCTTCAACCCTCTGTCTTGGTCCTACCCTTTCTGCTATATATTTGGATGTTTGAGCAGAGAGATGGAAATAAGGCAAGAGGGAAATTTAAAGGCATTTAAAACATCAAAGAGAAGCAGAAGAAAATAGTAGGAGGGAATAGTGGTGAAGAAACTATTCTCTTGAGTCATCTATATGGTTGAATTCTTGGTTTCTAGGTAAAGGACATTACTAAGTGACACTTACTGTCTTCTAATAAGTCAAGTCTTTGAGACAGTTAACCTACTTGCATAGTATTAAACAAAAGGGATAATCTGAGACTAACTAGAAAATAGATTTCATGGTGCTGGGGTTGTCTTTGAGAAACTTAGGGGAGTAATTTAAACATCTTTATATGGACTTTACCTATAGGTTGCACACTTTGTCTTGTTAAAAAAGATGGGACAACTTTTTCAAACAATTTGCAGTTGCTCTGAAGAGGTGAACCTAAATCTGCCAAGGGACGACTGGTCCATGAATCAAGAAAGCTGCCTTCAAGTTCCATATCTGCAGCTCACTGTGTGAAGTAATCATACCTGTTTTCTTCTTACTCCGCAGTATTCTACCCCATAAAATAAGGAGGTTGATTTAAATGATTTCTAAGATCTCTTCAAGCTCTGAAAATTAATGTTTCTAGGTTTGCTTTATTCTAAGAACTGAAACACCTGTGATTCCTCAGTATACTGAGTGTAATAAGTATGTAATAAATATCTGGCAAAGACCTGTGAATATTTGAATGTCCTGCCCTATTCATCACTATTTTTCCTACCTGTGTTTTCTGTTCTGTAGAATTGTAGAAATCTGTGCCTTACAAATTTAACATCTGGGAAACACTGATTAGATAACTCAGTTTCTACTTCTTGACTTGTTGATCGACTTGATTATGGAACACGATGAGTCCTTTTGGATTCTTGGAGATACCTTTATGAGGCAGAATGGAGAAGTGTTTGATGATGGGGATTTTGTTTGCTAAGGCTGGTAACATGCAGAGTATTGAAAAGTGGGGCTCGGGTAATTAAGGCACTGACAGAGAAACCGGGTCAATAATGGACAATCTTACCTACTGAAGGGAATATCTATACATATATTTTAAGCTGAGAACTACTTGCTTACACACACTGGAGTCATGATCCTCATGCTGAGTGTTTGGAGAGTTAACTCTTTTTTTCTGATTTCACATTAAAGTCACTGGGGTCTGTTCTTCCTCATACGAAATTGTTCTATAATAATAAGGTATAAACTTACAAAATCTCCCTGCACTAAATTAAAATAGATAGCTAGTGGGAACCTGCTGTACAGCACACAGAGCTCAGCTTGGTGCTCTGTGGTAACCTAGAGGGGTGGGATGGGGGGTTGGGACAGAGATCCATGCGGGAGGGGATACATGTATACATATAGCCTGATTTGCTTCGTTGTACAGCAGAAACTGACACAGCATTGTAAAGCAACTCTACCCCAATTAAAAAAAAAAAGAAATGGCTATGCATAATAAAATGGTTATTAATGTGGGCTTAGAATAAGAATATTCTAAATATAAAATAAGCTGTATTTCCCAGCTTCTTTGCCTCTTAGCTGATAACTTAGGGCATTTATTTTGGGGGAACTCAGCTGTCACTTATTTATTTATTAAAATATTTTTATAATATATATTTTTTTCCCAAAGTCTAACATATACACAAGCTGAAGCCTGTTCTATTTTTAAGACACACTTTAGTCTCCTAGATGGTAGAGCATTATCCAAATGAATAGGACAGAAGTCAAACTGCTTTATTACAGAATCCAGAATTACAGGGCCATATGTCATCACAAAAATCTGAAACTATTTTCTTTTTTTAAAATTCTATTTTATTTATTTTTTTATACAGCAGTTTCTTATTAGTCATCCATTTTATACACATCAGTGTATGCATGTCAATCCCAATCTCCCAATTCATCACACCACCACCCCTAACCCCTGCTGCTTCCCCCCTTGGTATCCATACGTTTGTTCTCTACATCTGTGTCTCAATTTCTGCCCTGCAAACCGGTTCATCTGTACCATTTTTCTAGGTTCCACATATATGTGTTAATATACGATATTTGATTTTCTCTTTCTGACTTACTTCACTCTGTATGACAGTCTCTAGATGCATCCACGTCTCTACAAATGACCCAATTTCGTTCCTTTTTATGGCTGAGTAATATTCCATTGTATATACGTACCATGTCTTCTTTATCCATTCGTCTGTCAATGGGCATTTAAGTTGCTTCGATGACCTGGATATTGTAAGTAGTGCTGAGATGAACATTGGGGTGCATGTCTCTTTTTGAATTATGGTTTTCTCTGGATATATGCCCAGTAGTGGGATTGCTGGGTCATATAGTAATTCTATTTTTAGTTTTTTAAGGAACCTCCATACTGTTCTCCATAGTGGCTGTATCAATTTACATTCCCACTAACAGTGCAAGAGGGTTCCCTTTTCTCCACACCCTCTCCAGCATTTGTTGTTTGTAGATTTTCTGATGATGCCCATTCTACCTGGTGTGAGGTGATACCTCATTGTAGTTTTGATTTGCATTTCTCTAATAATTACTGATGTTGAGCAGGTTTTCATGTGCTTCTTGGCCATCTGTATGTCTTCTTTGGAGAAATGTCTATTTAGGTCTTCTGCCCATTTTTAGATTGCGTTGTTTGTTTCTTTAATATTGAGATGCATGAGCTGTTTATGTATTTTGCAGATTAATCCTTTGTCCGATGATTCGTTTGCATATTTTCTCCCATTCTGAGGGTTGTCTTTTCGTCTTGTTTATGGTTTCCTTTGCTGTGCAAAAACTTTGAAGTTTCATTAGGTCACATGTGTTTATTTTTGTTTTTATTTCCATTACTCTAAAAGGTGGTTCAAAAAATATCTTGGTGTGATTTATGTCAAAGAGTGTTCTTCCTATGTTTTCTTCTAAGAGTTTTATAGTGTCCAGTCTTAAGTTTAGGTCTCAAATCCATTTTGAGTTTATTTTTGTGTATGGTGTTAGGGAGTGTTCTAATTTCATTCTTTTACATGTAGCTGTCCAGTTTTCCCAGCACCACTTATTGAAGAGACTGTCTTTTCTCCATTGCATATCCTTGCCTCGTTTGTCATAGATTAGTTGACCATAGGTGCATGGGTTTATCTCTGGGCTTTCTATCTTGTTCCATTGATCTATATTTCTGTTTTTGTGCCAGTACCATATTGTCTTGATTACTGTAGCTTTGTAGTATAGTCTGAGGTCAGGAGGTCTGATTCCTTGAGCTCAGTTGTTTTTCCCACAAGACTGTTTTTGCTATTCGGGGTCTTTTGTGTCTCCATACAAATTTTAAGATTTTTTGTTCTAGTTCTGTAAAAAATGCCCTTGGTAATTTGATCGGAATTGCATTGAATCTGTAGATTGCTTTAGGTAGTATAGTCATTTTCACAATATTGATTCCTCCAATCCAAGAACATGGTATATCTCTCCATATGTTGGTATCATCTTTAATTTTTTCGTCAGTGCCTTATACTTTTCTGCATACAGGCCTTTTGTCTCCCTAGGTAGGTTTATTCCTAGGTATTTTATTCTTTTTGTTTCAGTGGTAAATGGGAGTGTTTCCTTAAATTGTCTTTCAGATTTTTCATCATTAGTGTATAGGAATGCAAGAGATTTCTGTGCATTAATTTTGTATCCTGCAACTTTACCAAATTCATTGATTAGCTCTAGTAGATTTCTGGTGGCATCTTTAGGATTGTCTATGTATAGTATCATGTCATCCGCAAGCAGTGACAGTTTTACTTCTTCTTTTCCAATTTGTATTCCTTTTATTTCTTTTTCTTCTCTGATTGCCGTGGCTAGGACTTCCAGAACTATGTTGAATAATAGTGGTGAGAGTGGACATCCGTGTCTCGTTCCTGATCTTAGAGGAAATGCTTTCAGTTTTTCACCATTGAGAATGATGTTTGCTGTGGGTTTGTCATATATGGCCTTTATTATGTTGAGGTAGGTTCCCTCTATGCCCACTTTCTGGAGAGTTTTTATCAGAAATGGGTGTTGAATTTTGTCAAAAGCTTTTTCTGCATCTATTGAGATGATCATATGGTTTTTGTTCTTCAATTAGTTAATATGGTGTATCACATTGATTGATTTGCGTATATTGAAGAATCCTTGCATCCCTGGGATAAATCCCACTTGATCGTGGTGTATGATCCTTTTAATGTGTTGTTGGATTCTGTTTGCTAGTGTTTTGTTGAGGATTTTTGCATCTATATTCATCAGTGATATTGGTCTGTAATTTTCTTTTTTTGTAGTGTCTTTGTCTGGTTTTGGTATCAGGGTGATGGTGGCCTCATAGAATGAGTTTGGGAGTGTTCCTTCCTCTGCAATTTTTTGGAAGAGTTTGAGAAGGATGGGTGTTAGCTCTTCTCTAAATGTTTGATAGAATTCACCTGTGAAGCCATCTGGTCCTGGACTTTTGTTTGTTGGAAGAGTTTTAATCACAGTTTCAATTTCATTACTTGTGATTGGTCTGTTCATATTTTCTGTTTCTTCCTGGTTCAGTCTTGGAAGGTTATACCTTTCTAAGAATGTGTCCATTTCTTCCAGGTTGTCCATTTTATTGGCATAAAGTTGCTTGTAGTAGTCTCTTAGGATGCTTTGTATTTCTGCAGTGTCTGCTGTAACTTCTCCGTTTTCATTTCTAATTTTATTGATTTGAGTCCTCTCCCTCTTTTTCTTGATGAGTCTGGCTAATGGCTTATCAACTTTGTTTATCTTCTCAAAGAACCAACTTTTAGTTTTATTGATCTTTGCTATTGTTTTCTTTGTTTCTATTTCATTTATTTCTGATCTGATCTTTATGATTTCTTTCCTTCTGCTAACTTTGGGTTTTGTTTGTTCTTCTTTCTCTAGTTTCTTTAGGTGTAAGGTTAGATTGTTTACTTGAGATTTTTCTTGTTTCTTGAGGTAGGCTTGTATAGCTATAAACTTCCCTCTTAGAACTGCTTTTGCTGCATCCCATAGGTTTTGGGTCGTCGTGTTTTCATTGTCATTTGTCTCTAGGTATTTTTTTATTTCCTCTTTGATTTCTTCAGTGATCTCTTGGTTATTTAGTAACGTATTGTTTAGCCTCCATGTGTTTGTCTTTTTTACATTTTTTTCCCTGTAATTCATTTCTAATCTCATAGCGTTGTGGTCAGAAAAGATGCTTGATATGATTTCAATTTTCTTAAATTTACTGAGGCTTGATTTGTGACCCAAGATGTGATCTATCCTGGAGAATGTTCCGTGCGCACTTGAGAAGAACGTGTAATCTGCTGTTTTTGGATGGAATGTCCTATATATATCAATTAAATCTATCTGGTCTATTGTGTCATTTAAAGCTTCTGTTTCCTTATTTATTTTCATTTTGGATGATCTGTCCATTGGTGTAAGTGAGGTGTTAAAGTCCCCCACTATTATTGTGTTACTGTCGATTTCCTCTTTTATAGCTGTTAGCAGTTGCCTTATGTATTGAGGTGCTCCTATGTTGGGTGCATATATATTTATAATTGTTATATCTTCTTCTTGGATGATCCCTTGATCATTACGTAGTGTCCTTCCTTGTCTCTTGTAACATTCTTTATTTTAAAGTCTATTTTATGTGATATGAGTATTGCTACTCCAGCTTTCTTTTGATTTCCATTTGCATGTCATATCTTTCTCCATCCCCTCACTTTCAGTTGTATATGTCCCTAGGTCTGAAGTGGGTCTGTTGTAGACAGCATATATATGGGTCTTGTTTTTGTATCCATTCAGCAAGCCTGTGTTTTCTGGTTGAAGCATTTAATCCATTCACGTTTAAGGTAATTATTGATATGTATGTTCCTATGACCATTCTCTTAATTGTTTTGGGTTTCTTTTTGTAGGTCCTTTTCTTCTCTTGTGTTTCCCACTTAGAGAAGTTCCTTTAGCATTTGTTGTAGAGCTGGTTTGGTGGTGCTGAATTCTCTTAGTTTTTGCTTGTCTGTAAAGCTTTTGATTTCTCCATCAAATCTGAATGAGATCCTTGCTGGGTACAGTAATCTTGCTTGTAGGTTCTTCCCTTTCATCACTTTAAGTATATCATGCCCCTCCCTTCTGGCTTGTAGCGTTTCTGCTGAGAAATCAGCTGTTAACCTTATGGGAGTTTCCTTGTATGTTACTTGTCATTTTTCCCTTGCTGCTTTCAATAATTTTTCTTTGTCTTTAATTTTTGCCAATTTGATTACTATGTGTCTCGACATGTTTCTCCTTGGGTTTATCCTGTATGGGACTCGCTGCACTTCCTGGACTTGGGTGGCTATTTCCTTTCCCATGTTAGGGCAGTTTTTGACTATAATCTCTTCAAATATTTCCTCTGACCTTTCTCTCTCTGTTCTCCTTCTGGGGCCCCTATAATGCGAATGTTGTTGCGTTTAATGTTGTCCCAGAGGTCTCTTAGGCTGTCTTTATTTCTTTTCATTCTTTTTTACTTATTCTGTTCCACAGCAGTGAATTCCACCATTCTGTCTTCCAGGTCACTTATCCGTTCTTTTGCCTCAGTTATTCTGCTATTGATTCCTTCTAGTGTAGTTTTCATTTCAGTTATTGTATTGGTCATCTCTGTTTGTTTGTTCTTTAATTCTTCTAGGTCTGTATTAAACATGTCTTGCATCTTCTCGATCTTTGCCTCCATTCTTTTTCCAAGGTCCTGGATCATCTTCACTATCATTATTCTGAATTCTTTTTCTGTAAGGTTGCCTATCTGCACTTCATTTAGTTTTTTTATTGGGTTTTATCTTGTTTCTTCATCTGGTAAACAGCCTTCTGTCTTTTCATGTTGTCTATCTTTCTGTGAAGGTGGTTTTTGTTCCACAGCCTGCAGGATTGTAGTTCTTCTTGCTTCTTCTGTCTGCCCTCTGGTGGATGAGGCTATCTAAGAGGCTTGTGTAAGTTTCCTGATGGGAGGGACTGGTGGTGGGTAGAGCTGACTGTTGCTCTGGTGGGCGGAACTTAGTAAAACTTTAATGCACTTGACTGCTGATGGGTGGGGCTGGGTTCCCTCCCTGTTGGTTGTTTGGCCTGAGGCAACCCAACACTAGAGCCTACCTGGGCTCTTTGGTGGGGCTAATGACAGACTCTGGGAGGGCTCACACCAAGGAGTACTTCCCAGAACTTCTGCTCCCAGTGTCCTTGTCCCCACGGTGAGCCACAGCCACCCCCTGTCTCTGCAGGAGACCCTCCAACACTAGCAGGTAGGTCTGGTTAAGTCTCCCTTTGGGTCACTGCTCCTTCCCCTGGGTCCCGATGCACACACTACTTTGTGTGTGCCCTCCAAGAGTGGAGTCTCTGTTTCCACCAGTCCTGTCGAAGTCCTGCAATCAAATCCCACTAGCTTTCAAAGTCTGATTCTCTAGGAAGTCCTCCTCCCTTTGCCGGACCCCCATGTTGGGAAGCCTGACGGGCTCAGAACCTTCACTCCAGTGGGTGGACTTCTGTGGTATAAGTGTTCTCCAGTCTGTGAGTCACCCACCCAGCAGTTATGAGATTTGATTTTACTGTGATTGCGCCCCTCCTACCATCTCATTGTGGCTTCTCCTTTGGCTTTGGATGTGGGGTATCTCTTTTTGTGAGTTCCAGTGTCTTCCTGTCAATGATTGCCCAGCAGCTAGTTGTGATTCTGGTGTTCTCACAAGAGGGAGTGAGAGCATGTCCTTCTACTCTGCCATCTTGGTTCCTAGTCTGCATTGATCCATTTTGAGTTTATTTTTGTATATGGTGTTAAAGAATGTTCTAATTTCGTTCTTTTACACGTAGTTGTCCAATTTTCCCAGAACCACGTGTTGAAGAGACTGCCTTTTCTCCATTGTATATTCTTATTTCTTTTGTCATAGATTAACTGACCATAAGTGCTTGAGTTTATTTCTGGGCTCTCCTCTTCCATTGATCTGTGCGTCTCTTTTTGAGCCAGTGGCATACTGTTTTTATTACTGTAGCTTTGTGGTATAGTCTGAAGTCAGGGAACATGATTCCTCCAGTTCTTTCCTTTCTCAAGATTGTTTTGCTCTTTGGGGCCTTTTCTGTTTCCATACAAGTTTAAAAATCATTTCTTCTAGTTCTGTGAAAAATGCCACTGGTAATTTGATAGGGATTGCATTGAATCTGTAGATTGCCTTGGTTAGTATGGTCATTTTAACACTATGAATTCCTCCAATCCAAGAACACAGTGTATCTTTCCATCTGTTTGTGTCATCTTTAATTTCTTTCAACAGTGTCTTACAGTTTTCAGAGTAGAGATATTTGGCCTCCTTAGATAGGTTATTCCTAGGTATTTTAATTCTTTTTGATACGATGGTCAATGGGATTATTTCCTTAGTTTCTCTTTCTGATAGTTTCTTGTTAGTATACAGAAATGCAACAGATTTCTATATAGATATAATAACAGTTTTGATGTCAAAGTGTCAATTAGTACCAAATGACACAATCCATGTAGTGCTAGCATAGCATAGTCCCTTGTCTGGATGTAACAAAAATGTTTTATAAAATTAGTGAGGTATGCACCACTTTTTAAGATACCCTAAGTGAAAGGCCACTTTGTTGGCCACTTTATAAAATACACTAAGTGAGGGGAAGTTCACTGCCTAATAGGGAGTTTTTCTCATTGTTAAACAGCTTTGTTTTCACATTCTTATTTAGATCCTTGTCTCCTTGTATCTTCTACATGTTGAATCAGACTAATCTCCTGGAAAAAACAGATAAAGTTTTCCTGCCCCTTCTACCTGGCAAGCCTTCATTTGGTTTATCTAAATACGAATGATATTCAATTCATCAGCTCTTCCACAATGGACAGAGTCCTTGGACTTCTCCCCTTCCTGATTGTTTTTTTCTATACTGATCACAATTTTCAATATCTCCTATAAACATGAAGCTTAAAACTAGTCCTATTATAAATATGGTTTAAACAGGGACAAAGGTGCTTATGAGATTTCATTGTCATCCAGTCCCATTTATCACTATATAGACACTTGAAAGAGCATGCTTGTCAAAATCCAAGATAGGTTGAAAGCGAGGCCTCTTGCACCAGTTAGCCAAGTTGTGAATGCAAAGAATACTTTCTTTCTTCTTCTTTTTAAAAATAATTGTTTAATATGCAACTAATATGTGATTACTATATAAAAATTAGAAAATAAGTAAAACAAATCATCTAAAATAAATAAATAAATAAATAAATAAATAAAACCTGGGATTTCAAAAAAAAGAAAGAAAGAGCATGCTTCATTCTGTTACCCTTGAACTCCATGTGCTTATTTCCTCTGTCTCCACTTTATTCCATCAGCTTAAAAAAACCTCCAAAGACCTCAGAGAATATTGAAAATGTGTTCTGAGGACCCTGAAAGTCATATACTAGATACCCATATAAAAATGAGAGATTACATGTTTCATTGAGGTGTAAAATTTATTAGTCACTACCCTCACAGGCATAACTCATATTAATCCTGTTTGAAAGTTATTATTTTTCTCTTGCATAATTCTTTAAAGACAATTTTCTTTTTAGCCATGGAAAGCCACATTTAAAAACTCCCAATGCTCTCCACTTTAGAAATAGAAAATGTGTTTATATTCAGTTCTGTATTAGGAGTCAAAATGCATACAGTTTCACCTATAAGTGGAACTTCACATCCTACCTTCTATTTATACTCTCTCTACCATAACTTCTTCATGGTTTTTGAGATTCCTAGATTCCTGGAAATTCAACCAATATTGGTGAATTTCCCCACCTGGTCCCCCAACTTTCGGAGACTCCACTGGTCTCATGGTTTTTTGAAAACAAAAGTAGATGCCTCTAACAATCACACACACTCAGAAAATATTGAAGGAAGCCTGTATTTTTTCTTCACTAGATAGTGTTTTTATTTATTTTTTCACCAGATTCTAAAATCATTGAGACCAGTAACCACCTTTGAGTCTCCCAAGGTTAGATAAGTGTCTGGCCTAAAAGCCTATTTAAAAAATTATTGTTGACTAAACCAAGAATGAAAGGTTATGAGTAAAAAAGCATAAAACCAAGGGCAGAAAAACTCAATCTACTGCAACAGTTAGAACTGTCTAAGCATAAGGGAAGGAATATGAGAAATAATCTTTTATAAGATTGCAAGACAATCTTTTAACTACCTGAGCTTAATTAAATAGAGAGTGTGGTATAAAGAATACAGTTTTTGTTGTTAAAAAGTCTTTAAATTTCAGCCTTGTTGTTTTCTAGCCATTTGAACATGGACATAGTAACACACTCAGTAAGGGATAGCAATTATTATGAATAAAAAGGAATAATGACCATCTTCTAGACAAGTACTGGTAGTCCTTGATTTTAAAAATCCCACATAACAGAATTCCAAATTTATTTCTTAAGCGGAGTTGACTGAAAGCATTTTGTGTCATAATATACCACTGCTTTTTAAAATTACAAGACTAGCATTTCAAGTGAGTGTATTCTTTGAGGCTAGCAGACAGAACATAGTAACCAATAGATATTAGACAATAGACCAAACTAAAACAATCATAAACAAGTAAATAAATATATATTTATATATATCTATCTCTGAGGTAAGACTCCTAATATATTTAGCTTCAGGAATAGTTGATTAGCGAGATCTAGATTTCATTCTACTTTAAATTTGATAGGTGCTTTAGAGACTGTCTACTTTGTTAAATATACAGTCATCCCTTGGTGCTCTCTGAGGATTGGTTGTAGGACCCCTGTGGATACCAAAATCCATGGATGCTTAAGTGTAGTATTTTCATATAACCTACCCACATCCTCCTGTATTCTTTAAATCACATCTAGGTTACTTATAATACCTAATACAATGTAAAAGCTATGTAAATAGTTGCCTTTGTGTGGCAAATGCAAATTTTGATTTTTGGAACTTTCTGGAAATTTATTTTTTTGAATATTTTTGGTCCACAGTTTGTTGAATTCGAGGATGTGGAACCCATGGATACCATACAGACAAAAACGGGTTGAATGTACTACACAGCTGAAAATGGGTAGAGCAGTTCAGTGTACCTGATGCTGTTTTTCTGATTCGTTTACTCTGGGCACCATAACCTTGATTTAATCATTGGAAAGTATATATATATATATATATATATATATATATGTATCCCATTCAAAGTAGGTATCTGATAGCATTTATAATAACTACAGGGTTTCTTTAATTGGTGATTGTTTAAAGATGGTAAAAGAGATCCTACATTATGTGATAGAATGAAGTCTGATTGTAAACAACTACAATTAATATACCTTAGGGTTCTCATAAAATTTCTAATTTATTTTATTAAGAAATGTGAAAATCATTTTCTAAAATTTGATGTTGATCTTGTTTGAAAACCTGTTCTTTTTATTCTCTTGATTCACTTCTGCCTTCCAAAGCGGTCTTGTGCTACAACCATCTGTACGGTGATATCACATTTGGATACCTGGGCTCCAATTCTCAGCCTATACTAACGGACTTACTCAGATTACAGCCTTTATCAGTTTTGTGAATTGTTAGAGATGATTGCTTTCTCCTCTAAGGTTGCTAGAATTCTTGCTATTTTACATTGATCAAAGTGAATTTTTTTTTCTAATTTTAAACATCTTTATTGGAGTATAATTGCTTTACAATGGTGTGTTAGTTTCTGTTTATGACAAAGTGAATCAGTTATACATATACATATGTCCCCATATTTCTTCCCTTATGCATCTCCCTACCTCCCACCCTCCCAATCCCACCCCTCTAGGTGGTCACAAAGCACCTAGCTGATCTCCCTGTGCTATGTGGCTGCTTCCCACTAGCTATCTATTTTACGTTTGGTAGTGTATATATGTCCATGCCACTCTCTCACTTTGTCCCAGCTTACCCTTCCCCCTCCCGTATCCTCAAGTCCATTCTCTAGTAGGTCTGCGTCTTTATTCCCATCTTGCCCCCCAGTTCTTCATAACCTTTATAACCTTTTTTTTTTTTTTTTAGATTCCATATATATGCGTTAGCATACGGTATTTGTTTTTCTCTTTCTGACTTACTTCACTCTGTATGACTGACTCTAGGTCCATCCACCTCACTACAAATAACTCAATTTCATTTCTTTTTATGGCTGAGTAGTATTCCATTGTACATATGTGCCCCATCTTCTTTATCCGTTCATCTGTTGATGGACATTTAGGTTGCTTCCATGTCCTGGCTATTGTAAATAGAGCTGCAATGAACATTTTGGTACATGACTCTTTTTGACCTATGGTTTTCTCAGGGTATATGCCCAGTAATGGGATTTCTGGGTCATATGGTAGTTCTATTTTTAGTTTTTTAAGGAACCTCCATACTGTTCTCCATAGTGGCTGTATCAATTTACATTCCCACCAACAGTGCAAGAGGGTTCCCTTTTCTCCACACTCTCTCGAGCATTTATTGTTTGTAGATTTTTTGATGATGGCCATTCTGACCAGTGTGAGATGATATTTCATTGTAGTTTTTTTTTTTTTTTTTTTTTTATGGCTGTGTTGGGTCTTCGTTTCTGTGCAAGGGCTTTCTCTAGTTGCGGCAAGCGGGGGCCACTCTTCATCGCGGTGCATGGGCCTCTCATTATCGCGGCCTCTCTTGTTGCGGAGCACAGGCTCCAGATGCGCAGGCTCAGTAATTGTGGCTCACAGGCCTAGTTGCTCTGCAGCATGTGGGATCTTCCCAGACCAAGGCTCGAACCCATGTCCCCTGCATTGGCAGGCAGATTCTCAACCACTGCCCCACCGGGGAAGCCCTCACTGTAGTTTTGATTTGCATTTCTCTAATGATTAATGATGTTGAGCATTCTTTCATGTGTTTGTTGGCAATCTGTATGTCTTCTTTGGAGAAATGTCTATTTAGGTCTTCTGCCCATTTTTGGATTGGGTTGTTTGCTTTTTTGATATTGAGCAGCATGAACTGCTTGTAAATTTTGGAGTTTAATTCTTTGTCAGTTGCTTCATTGGCAAATATTTTCTCCCATTCTGAGGGTTGTCTTGTTTATGGTTTCCTTTGCTGTGCAAAAGCTTTTAAGTTTCTTTAGGTCTCATTTGTTTATTTTTGTTTTTATTTCCGTTTCTCTAGGAGGTGGGTCAAAAAGAATCTTGCTGTGATTTATGTCAAAGAGTGTTCTGCCTATGTTTTCTTCTAAGAGTTTTATAGTGTCTGGCCTTACATTTAGGTCTTTAATCCATTTTGAGTTTATTTTTGTGTGTGGTATTAGGGAGTGTTCTAATTTCATTCTTTTACATGTAGCTGTCCAGTTTTCCCAGCACCACTTATTGAAGAGGCTGTCTTTTCTCCACTTTATATTCTTGCCTCCTTTATCAAAGATAAGGTGGCCATATGTGCGTGGGTTATCTCTGGGCTTTCTAACCTGTTCCAATGATCTATATTTCTGTTTTTGTGCCAGTACCATATTGTCTTGATTACTGTAGCTTTGTAGTATACTCTGAAGTCAGGAAGCCCAATTCCTCCAGCTCCGTCTTTCTTTCTCAAGATTGCTTTGGCTATTCGGGGTCTTTTGTGTTTCCATACAAATTGTGAAATTTTTGTTCTAGTTCTGTAAAAAATGCCAGTGGTGGTCTGATAGGGATTGCATTGAATCTGTAGATTGCTTTGGGTAGTAGAGTCATTTTCACAATGTTGATTCTTCCAATCCAAAAACATGGTATATCTCTCCATCTATTTGTATCATCTTTAATTTTTTTCATCAGTGTCTTATAATTTTCTGCATACAGGTATTTTATCTCCTTAGGTAGGTTTATTCCTAGATATTTTATTCTTTTTGTTGCAATGGTAAATGGGAGTGTTTTCTTAATTTCACTTTCAGATTTTTCATAATTAGTGTATACGAATGCAAAAGATTTCCGTGCATTAATTTTGTATTCTGCTACTTTACCAAATTCATTGATTAGCTCTAGTAGTTTTCGGGTAGCATCTTTAGGATTCTCTATGTATAGTATCATGTCATCTGCAAACAGTGACAGCTTTATTTCTTCTTTTCCGATTTGGATTCCTTTTATTTCTTTTTCTTCTCTGATTGCTGTGGCTAAAACTTCCAAAACTATATTGAATAATAGTGGTGAGGGTGGGCAACCTTGTCTTGTTCCTGATCTTAGAGGAAATTGTTTCAGTTTTTCACCATTGAGGATGATGTTGGCTGTGGGTTTGTAATATATGGCCTGTATTATGTTGAGGAAAGTTCCCTCTATGCCTACTTTCTGGAGGGTTTTTACCATAAATGGGTGTTGAATTTTGTTGAAAGCTTTCTCTGCATCTATTGAGATGATCATATGGTTTTTCTCCTTCAATTTGTTAATGTGGTTTATCACATTGATTGATTTGCATATATTGAAGAATCCTTGCATTCCTGGGATAAACCCCACTTGATCATAATGCATGATCCTTTTAATGTCCTGTTGGATTCTGTTTGCTAGTATTTTGTTGAGTATTTTTGCATCTATGTTCATCAGTGATATGGGCCTGTAGTTTTCTTTCTTTGTGACATCTTTATCTGGTTTTGGTATTAGGGTGATGGTGGCCTCGTAGAATGAGTTTGGGAGTGTTCCTCCCTCTGCTATATTTTGGAAGAGTTTGAGAAGGATAGGTGTTAGCTCTTCTCTAAATGTTTGATAGAATTCGCCTGTGAAGCCATCTGGTCCTGGGCTTTTGTTTGTTGGAAGATTTTTAATCACAGTTTCAATTTCAGTGCTTGTGATTGGTCTGTTCGTATTTTCTATTTCTTTCTGGTTCAGTCTCAGAAGGTTGTGCATTTCTAAGAATTTGTCCATTTCTTCCAGGTTGTCCATTTTATTGGCATATCATTGCTTGTAGTAATCTCTCATGATCCTTTGTATTTCTGCAGTGTCAGTTGTTACTTCTCCTTTTTCATTTCTAATTCTATTGATTTGAGTCTTCTCCCTTTTTTTCTTGATAAGTCTGGCTAATGGTTTCTCAATTTTGTTTATCTTCACAAAGAACCAGCTTTTAGTTTTATTGATCTTTGCTGTCATTTGCTTCATTTGTTTTTCATTTATTTCTGATCTGATCTTTATGGTTTCTTTCCTTCTGCTAACTTTGGGGTTTTTTTGTTCTTCTTTCTCTAATTGCTTTAGGTGTAAGGTTAGGTTGTTTATTTGAGATGTTTCTTATTTCTTATTGTAGGATTGTATTGCTATAAACTTCCCTCTTAAAACTGCTTTTGCTGCATCCCATTGGTTTTGGGTTGTCGTGTTTTCATTGTCATTTGTTTCTAGGTATTTTTTGATTTCCTCTTTGGTTTCTTCAGGGATCTCTTGGTTATTAAGTAGTGTGTTGTTTAGCCTCCATGTGTTTGTATTTTTTACAGATGGTTTCCTGTAATTGATATCCAGTCTCATAGCATTGTGGTTGGAAAAGATACTTGATACGATTTCAATTTTCTTAAATTTACCAAGGCTTGATTTGTGACCCAGGATATGATCTATCCTGGAGAATGTTCCATGAGTACTTGAGAAGAATGTGTATTCTGTTGTTTTTGGATGGAATCTCCTATAAATATCAGTCAAGTCCATCCTGTTTAATATATCATTTAAAGCTTGTGTTTCCTTATTTATTTTCATTTTGGATGGTCTGTCCATTGGTGAAAGTGGGGTGTTAAAGTCCTCTACTATGATTGTGTTACTGTGTCTCTGAGACTGTCCTCAATTCTTCTCATTCTTTTTTCTTTATTCTGCTCTGCAGTAGTTATTTCCACTATTTTATCTTCCAGGTCACTTATCTATTCTTCTGCCTAAGTTATTCTGCTATTGATCCCTTCTAGAGAATTTTTAATTTCATTTATTGTGTTGTTCATCGCTGTTTGTTTGCTCTTTAGTTCTTCTAGGTCCTTGTTAAACGTTTCTTGTATATTCTCCAATCTATTTCCAAGATTTTGGATAATCTTTACTATCATTATTCTGAATTCTTTTTCAGGTAGACTGCCTCTTTCCTCTTCATTTGTTAGGTCTGGTGGGTTTTTGCCTTGCTCCTTCATCTGCTCTGTGTTTCTCTGTCTTCTCATTTTGCTTAACTTACTGTGTTTGGGGTCTCCTTTTCGCAGACTGCAGGTTTTTAGTTCCCGTTGTTTTTGGTGTCTGTCCCCAGTGGCTAAGGTTGGTTCAGTGGGTTGTGTAGGCTTCCTGGTGGAGGGGACTAGTGCCTGTGTTCTGGTGGATAAGGCTGCATCTTGTCTTTCTGTTGGGCAGGTCCATGTCTGATGGTGTGTTTTGTGGTGTCTTTGACCTTTATATTATTTTAGGCAGCCTCTCTGCTAATGGCTGGGGTTGTGTTCCTGTCTGCTAGTTGTTTGCCATGGGGTGTCCCACACTGTAGCTTGCTGGTCGTTGAGTGGAGCTGGGTCTTGGTGTTGAGATGGAGCTCTCTGGGATATTTTCACTGTTTGATATTACACGGAGCTGGGAGATCTCTTATGGACCAGTGTCCTGAACTTGGCTGTCCCACCTCAGAGGCACAGCCTTGGCGCCTGGCTGGAGCACCAAGAGCCTGTCATCCCTACGGCTCAGAATAAAAGGGAGAAAAAGAAAGAAGGAAAGAAAGAAAAAGATAAAATAAAATAAAATAAAATAAAGTAAAATAAAATAAAAGTTAAGAAAATAAAAGATAAAAAATAATTATACTAAGAAAGAAAAAAATTTTTTTTTAGAAAAAATGTTTTAAAGTTAAAAAAAAAAAAAAAAGGACAGACAGAACCCTAGGACAAATGTAAAAGTAAAGCTATACAGACAAAATCACAGACAGAAGCATATACATACACATGCACACTCACAAAAAGAGAAAAAGGGAAAAAAAAAAAATATCGTTGCTCCCAAAGTCAACCTCCTCAATTTGCGATGATTCGTTGTCTATTCAGGTATTCCACAGATGCAGAGTACATCAGGTTGATTGTGGAGATTTAATCCGCTGCTCCTGAGGCTGCTGGGAGAGATTTCCCTTTCTCTTCTTTGTTCGCACAGCTCCTGGGGTTCAGCTTTGGATTTGGCCCCGCCTCTGCGTGTAGGTCACCTGAGGGCATCTGTTCTTGGCTCAGACAGGACGGGGTTAAAGGAGCAGCTGATTCGGAGGGCTCTGGCTCACTCAGGCCTGGGGAAGGAGGGGTACAGAATGTGGGACGAGCCTGCAGCGGCAGAGGCCCGCGTGACGTTGCAGCAGCCTGAGGCACGCTGTGTGTTCTCCCGGGGAAGTTGTCCCTGGATCACGGGATCCTGGCAGTGTTGGGCTGCACAGGCTCCCAGGAGGGGAGTTGTGGAGGGTGACCTGTGCTTGCACACAGGCTTCTTGGTGGCTGCAGTAGCAGCCTTAGCATCTCATGCCTGTCTCTGGGGTCCGTGCTGATAGCCGCGTCTCGCGCCCGTCTCTGGAGCTCCTTTAAGCGGCGCTCTTAATCCCCTCTTCTCGCGCACCAGGAAACAAAGGGGCAAGAAAAAGTCTCTTGCCTACTCGGCAGCTCCAGACTTTTTCCCAGACTCCCTCCCGGCCAGCTGTGGCGCACTAGCCCCCTTCAGGCTGTGTTCATGCAGCCAACCCCAGTATCTCCCTGCGATCCGACCGAAGCCCGAGCCTCAGCTCCCAGCCCCGCCTGCCCCGGCGGGTGAGCAGACAAGCCTCTCGGGCTGGTGAGTGCTGCTCGGCGCCGAGCCTCTGTGCGGGAATCTCTCCGCTTTGCCCTCCGCACCCCTGTGGCTGCGCTCTCCTCCGCGGCTCCGAAGCTTCTCCCCCCCTCTGCCACCCGCAGTCTCACCCGCGAAGGGGCTTCCTAGTGTGTGGAAACCTTTCCTCCTTCACAGCTCCCTCCCACTGGTGCAGGTCCTGTCCCTATTCTTTTGTCTCTGTTTTTTCTTTTTTCTTTTGCCCTACCAGGTATGTGGGGAGTTTCTTGCCTTTTGGGAGGTCTGAGGTCTTCTGCCAGCATTCAGTAGGTGTTCTGTAGGAGTTGTTCCACATGTAGATGTATTTCTGTTGTATTTGTGGGGAGGAAGGTCATCTCTGCGTCTCACTCTTCCGCCATCTTGAAGCTCCTCCCAAAGTGAATTTCTTCTCCTTGCTCACAAGACACACTCTTTCTCTCTGCTCTGATGAGTGTGGTCTTTTTATGTGCTGCCTTCTTTGCTGCACTGTACATGGGAGAGGTGTGTTGAACATTTGAGACATCGTCTCTCATAAATACAGCAGATCAGGAGAGGCTTTTGTGAAAATGTTTCCTAATAAACATTGTGAAAGCTGTATTCAGATTGAGCAAGATGCTGAAGACTAGATTATGCTGCACGGCAAACAACCCTCAAATCTCAGTGGCTTAAAATAATAGATGGTGCTTGTCTATCCTTGTTGACTGGGAGCTCTGCTCATTCTAATTACTTAGAGATACAGGCGGATAGAGGCTTCATTTCAATATATGCTTTCATAATTGCCAAGTTAGAAAGGAAACATGGCACCTTGCACACTGACACTTAAAATTTCTGCCCCAAAGTACCGCATGCCACTTCTACTTACATTTCATTGGCCAAAGCCAGTCACCTGGCCACACCCAGTATAAAAGGGGAAGGAAGCAGGACCCACCATGTGTCCAGAAGTGGGGAGAAACAGACAAAGCAAAAATGATAACCTTCATAGATGATAAGAGACATAAGGCTTAGTGAGGTTAAGCAACATATTCAAGCTTATCCAGTCTTATTAATTAACTCAGCAACAGGACAGGGTCTTGAATGGAAGCTTATCATGGCAAAACTCGTGTCGTTCTTGACTGAAATGGACCTGATAAAGGATCAGGCACAAACAGCCACAAACTTCTTGTAAGCTGAAGGAGAGCAATGGCGACCTGAAACAATGGTTTAAGGATGCAGTGACGCACCATTCAAATAACATGCTGTAACTGTGGTTGATGGGAAATAAGTAGCAGATAGGGTAGCTTATGCATAATATCCAAAGATGAGTGGATCTTTCTGAGCAAAACTTTGAACTGTTTATAGTGCTCAAAGGGAAAAGCTAAGATACAACGTGCCGTGCAAAAAACAGATGGAGGGGACTATCACAGGATCATTCTTATAAGAGTAGTGAGCATGGAATGACTCTTGGTTATGCCTCTTCCCTCCATGCCCCCACCAGTCCTTCCATAGTCATCATGAACAGTGTCATTTTTCCTCAGAAAGAAGGATCACAATTGAGAGAGATTCTCTTTAACAGGTTGCCAGGAGCTAATAACAATAAAGTATTAGGAAATATAATGCAAAACAAGTGTAACCTTAACTAACATGATCTCCTGTTTCTAATTCTATAGTCAAAGTGCAAAATTAATAGCATTTTTTGTCACTTTTAATGATCTTTGGAATCTTTCCAAACTATTCCTTTTTTTTTTTTTTTTTGGTACTTACTGATGATGATAAATCAGATTAGACTTGCTAAAGTAGAAATGTTTACACTTCCTAAGAAGCCTCATGTTTCCCTCAATATTGGATGTGACATACTTGCCCTGTAATATATTCAGTTAGAATTGAATTCAAACTTGAAATGTGTTTACTTTTACATTCATTACACAAGCTTTAAAGAAGTTTGGCATCCACATGAATGCATTTTCATCTCACTCAGATGGAAAAAAGTATTCCTAAAAAATGTTACCTCTTCTTGATTTGAATCACACCTTTCAGAAGATCAGTTTGTTTTAAGTTTATATTATCAGTGGACCTTTTCCAAAAGTAGCCTGTTGAATATTTGCTAGGAATTGAGTCTTTCTAATTTCTTACTTATGGATTACTATTTTTACACGAGGTTAAGTGTTTAATTTTTAAGTTTATAGAAACTGGAGCTTTTTTAATGGTACAAAGATTATTTAGATAAAGGCAGAAACATTTAAAATTGTAATATACTCAAGTATATCATTTGTATCACATTTTTAATGTTTAAAATGCTCTGACAGCTTGCTGATTTTTCTAACAAAGTTAAACTGAATAATATTTATATCCATACATTCAAGTTTAGACAAGAAATAGTGGGAGGTCTGCTTTCTTTTTGTCTGAACATTTCTGTGCTTATTTTCTTTATATGTTAATAAAAAATGTACTTTTCTTCAGATGAAGCAATTTTGTAACAGTTATTTGTAAAATGATTCCGGTTGGTTTATTTCAGACTTTGCAGCATCAATTTCCTCTTCTTTCAAGATGGTCTTAAAAACTCTTAGATATCTATTGCTGTGCTATAAACCTTAAAACTTGGTAACTTAAAACAATAACTATTTTATTACTCATGATTCTGTGGATCAGAAATTCAGGCAGAGCTCAGTGGGGATGGCTTGTCTCTGTATCATCTGGTCTTGGCTTGGGTGGTTCAACTGGGGCTGAAGGATTCAAGATGGCCTTACTCACATTTCTGGGACCTTGGCGCTAAATGTCAGCAGGGCTTCTCCACCAAGTGTCTTGCCTCTTTTCCCATAGTCTTGCATTTTTAGTTGCCTTGCCTGAGTTTCTTTACATGAAAAGAGAATTCTGAAGGAACGAAAGCAGAAGTTCCAAGACCTTTGAAGACATAGGCTCATAACTGCACAGGGTCACTTCCACCATATTCTATTGGTCAGACAAGTCATGGATTCAAGGGGAGTAGAAATAGACTCCATTCCCTGATGGGAGGAGTGGCATAGTCGCATTGCAAAGAGGCACACATGAGAAAGGAGGGGTTGTTGTTGCCACTTGGGAAACAATACACCACAAACACAAATGAATGAGTTACATTGCTGAGGTTACTGCTATCTGCTCCTTTGTCTAAATTATAACCTAGCAGTTTACTGTAGGAAAGTCTTTGTATTTCTGTTTGGGAGCTATTGAAAGTCTCATGTCTCAGTAAATTAAAGTGAACAGATCATCATCTTCTGTTTCAAATCTTTGGCAGTTTTATGTGATTTGGAGTATGCTTCATAAAACGGATGAGTGTGGGGACTGCTATATCAGAGACGTTTCTTCTTCAAACATGTCTTCTGTACTCTCTATGGTTAAGTACAATTCCAGGCATTGGATGTACAAATAAAGATGAATTAGAAAGGGTATTTATTCCATGGTATTTTACCTATTGGATACAAATTTTCACTCCCTTGAATTGATTCTGTGCATTCATAGCCTTGTCATGGGGTCATAGGGGTAGAGTATATTTCTCTGCCCCTCTGAGTTTGGGTTTGTCCATGTGACTTACTTTTGCTAAAAGGATGTTAGCTGGTGTGATGAAAGCAGTAGCACAAAATGTGCTTGTGAAGTGGGGCTTGATTTATTTTTTTCTCCATCACCACGAGTAGAAACTGGGCCTCAGGAGTAGTATACATACAGACCTGAGCAAGAAGCCAAGCCCAGCTGGACCCATAGCTTGAAGCAGAACTGGCCAGTTGAGCCAGTTTAGATCAACCAACTACCAGGTGACTCACAGATCTGTGAGAAACATGGTTATTATTGTATGCCTTTGAGAATTTATGGTTCTTTCTCTACATACAAAGTCTGCTTGAAACAAGTAATACACTATCTTGTAGGGAAGAAATATACATAAACAGACAATTGTACTGTAATGCAGTACATACAGCAATAGTGAGCTCCATAAAAGAGCACCATTTTTTCTGGGTATGTGTCAGTTTTAGTGGGGCATGAGGAAGATGTTTTAGAAGAAGGTGAAACAAAGCTGAGTCTTAAAGAATAAAAGAAGGAGATGTAAGAGTTTACCAAGGAGAAGAAAATATTACAAGTCAAAATTCAGCGTGAGCAAAGGCATGGGGGTAAGCTCCAACATGGTGTGAAGAAAACTATCAATATAAAAACATTCCATTGTTACTGGAAGTTTAGTAAGTGAGACAGTCCTGATTTACCAAGAGACTCAAACCCTCGAATTGGCTTTCAGTGAGTCTAATTTTAAGAGATTTCTAGGCTGATAGTAACTAGAATTGATGTGATTTTTGTTACTCTGACTAAACATTTTAGAGTATATGCCCTACTAAAAGTAATATGAACACAGTTTCATTGTTTCTGCCTTTGCAAATAATGAAATTACCTTTCAAAGATTCCAATTGCGCAGCCAGAAGTGGCACAGATGGTAATAGTAGACATGACTTAAAAGAGCAAAATGGTCAATTGAAAATTAACAGGAAGTAATATTACACTGCCTGGTACTTTATATAAAAATTACAGGTCATCCTCCTTTCAAATAGTAACTTAAAAAAAAAGGTTTATAAATAAACTATATTAGCTATCATTATAAAGTTATTACAGTAAGGATACTTTTTAGAACTATGGGTAATGTGTTTGTTCCATAAGTATAATTTTCGTACGATTTTTTTTTTTAAACCAGTCTTACCTTTGTGCAGAGGTATAATTCAGCAGGTGATCCCTATTTTAATCTGAATTTTAGAATTGAAGGGGCCTTTCAATATCTTTTATTACTATTTAGACCTTAGTTAATTTTCTGGTCCTGCCCTCTACTAGCTATGAGAACTTGAGCAAGTTTCTAACCCTCTCTGTACCTCAGGGCCCTCATCAGTAAAATGGGAAAATAACTCTTACTGTACATGGAGTCCTTATGGTGATTAACTGAAGTCTTACAGAGTGCTCTGTGACATATGGCAAGTACCAAATAAATGTTAGCCACTGTTATTTTAATAACAGTAGTAACATAATTAATAATTACCATTTGTTAATGTTATGATTGAAGAAACAAGAGGCTTGGAGAGTTAAAGGACTTGGGCAAAATTGTGTGCTTTTGGCAGCTTCAAAACCTGCAGGATATTTTGGTCACTGAGTCCTACGCTGCTGCTTTTGCTGGAACAAGGCTACCTCTTACACAGAGTTTTCAAGAAGTTCAAGATGAAAGTGAAGAGTAATTCTGGAAGCCACTGCACTGGTGAAACTGCCTTACACAGTGAAGAACATGAATTACTAAATGTAAATATCAAAAGGGTGGGTAATTACCTATATATATATAATATATATCATCAAACACAAACGTTAACTCAAATAATTGCATTACGATTAAACATTTCTTTCTGAGAGTTCTCCATTTACGATAAGCAGTTTCACTTGCAGTTTCAAGACTTTTGGTCAAATTCCAACAAAAGAGGTAGAAAATTTTCACATAAAGCTATCAGACCACTTACTAAAGTTAAACAAAAAGGACTGCTCTTTAACTGAAAGAATATAGCTGTTGGCACTTGTAGTTCTATCCAAACGACTGCACACAGCCTACTTCAATTTCATTACAAAAGTAAAATTAGAAAAGCTAAACATTAAATCTCATAAAGAAATAGAATCTGTTTTAATGTCATTAGAAGACAGCACAAAATAGAGAAGACTATGGAGCTGGCGTAACTGCTTCTGTCCTGAATAAAACATTAGCCCTTCAACCACTCACCTACATGCTCCCAGTTGTACCTGCTAAAGCTCACTTTCACTCATTAGCTGTCATTTCATGGGATGCCGGTTTAGGGACACATATGTTTTCTATTAGCAATAATGAATTAATGGGAGATATGTAGTAATATGATAGCAAAATTCAGTAAAAATTCTATTTGAACTTAATTCTGTGGGATATGAACATAACCCACAAAGGAGTACTCTGATCTACAGTGAAGAATAATTTGCCTACCGCTCTGGTTCGCAATTAATGAGAAGTCCTCAGGAAATCCCAATTTCTGATTAAAGAGAGTTGATTATGATTAATGTATCCAAATTAACTGCCAAAAAGGAAGCCACCTCATAATTATCTACATTGTTCCACCAATTTTAAATTCCTAAGGCTACTCATATCTGTGCCCTTTTCTCTAATCCTTATAGATATATATTTGGTTTTTAACTTTTGATTAGCAAGACAACGACTGTCCTTTGTTTCTGCACGTAGAAAATATTCAAGGTCTGATGAATTTTCTTTTCTCCCCTCTTTATCCTTCTGTCAATATTGTATTTCCAGCAAGTTGCCATAAAACCAGGATGTCAACTTCGAATGCATTTGGTCTAACCTTGCAAGCACTGCCTCACTCCAAAGTCCTTACTCTTAGCCGTTTCTCTGTGCTGCCTTCCCTGGCACTTGGCTGACCTTTAGGGGAACAAAAAACATATTTTCAGGCAGATACGGCATAGAGGGCTACTAATTTCATCCTTCAATCTAGTTCCCTAAGTACGTAAATAAGTAAGTACCTTCTTGCAGACCAAATATTTGTAGCATTATATGTTCTTGCATTTTTCAGGGTATTTGCACATATTTTTGTGGGAAATTTAGAAATGTTGCATCAAGGTCTGTTAGCTGCATGCTGTTTTAAACTGGAAGTCTTCCAAGTACAGTATTTATGTTAGAAAATATCTACCTCTATTGAAATCACATACATATTTTAAAAGCGTCAAGAGGTTATTATTTGTAAGCTGTAGTAGAGTAGGAGTTATTCAAAAGAATTAATATTTACCTCTCCGAATAAGTCGATTGGCATACAAAATGTTTTTCTCCTACAGGAATTTCTTTCAATACTTCAGTTATATTTCTATATTAATATATTTCACAAGTTATCCACTATTACTGTAGAAAATTTGAAAAAAGAGATAAACAAAAAAATTCAACCAAAATCTCATTATCTAGGCACAAGCCCCGATAACATTTTGGTATTTTGTCACATAAACTTTTTTTCCTTGAAGTATAATTGATTTACAATGTTCTGTTAGTTTCAGGTGTACAGCAAAGTGATTCAGTTTATATACACACACACATATATTCTTTTTCAGATTCACATATACTTTTGTATTTTTAAAAAATATATGCATATATCTTTCATTCTAAAATAAGATTATAACATTGCTTGTAGACTACATTTAAAATTTTACAGTATATATTGATTTTTTCATAGCACTATATCTATATATTTATTATAGTGGCTATACAATATTTTGTTGCATAAAGTACCATTATTTAGGTTGATTCTGTTGTTTTTGCAACTGTAAGTAGAATTGTAAAGGACATCAACATGGCTACACCTTCATGTAATTAAGTAATTATTTCCTTAGGAAATGTTTAACAAATTGAATTTCTAAGTCGCAAGGTGTGCTTTTGAAATATTTGTAATGCAAAAATGCTCCTGAAAAAGGATGTTCCAATGTATACTGCCAACAGTAGTATATGAGAGTCTCTATTTCTTAATAGCCTCACAAATGATGGAGATTATTTCAAACATTGGACAATTTTATAGGCTTGGCATCTCATTTTTAAAAATTAGTATTCTTTTTAAAATTTTTGGCTGCGTTGGGTCTTCTTTGCTGCGTGCGGGCTTTCTCTAGTTGTGGCAAGTGGGGGCTACTTTTCGTTGTGGTGCACGGGCTTCTTATTGCGGTGGATTCTCTTGTTACAGAGCTCTAGGCATGTGGGCTCAGTAGTTGTGGCACACGGGCTCAGTAGTTGTGGCTAGCGGGCTCTAGAGCGCAGGATTAGTAGTTGTGGTGCACGGGATTAGTTGTTCCGCGGCATGTGGGATCTTCCTGGACCAGGGATCAAACCCATGTCCCCTGCATTGGCAGGTGGGTTCTTAACCACTGTGCCACCAGGGAAGTCCCCCAAATTAGTATTTTTTTTAAATTTTATTATAAGCCTTAATAAGGTGTATTGATCATTTATATTTCTTTTGTAAATTTCCTTTTAATGTGCTTTAACTTTATTTTTCTACTGTAGTTTTCATCAATCTCTTATTATTTTGCAAGAGATCTTTACTTTCCATTTGTCTTTTATAAATATTGTAAATATTGATGTTTATTTTTAAACTTTGTTTCTATTGTTTGTGTCATCAGTATTTAAAAACACTCACATACTCAAGTCTACCAACTATTCCCAATTATCTTCAAATTCCACTATTCGCAACTGTACTTCCAGACTCAGTTCTATCTACTTCATTCCAAAACTCAGTCTGAAGCATGGTGCAGAGTATGCAACTTGCAAATTAAGCAGTCAGAAAGATGCTGGCTTCCAGAGGCTCAAAGAAGTGGTACAAATGAGAACGTGTGCAGGGAAAAGGTGTCCTTTCTTCGTAATGGTGTGACATTTTACAGAACACTTTTCAAGGATAAGAAATCTTAAAAGTTTAGCATCAGTCAGTTGATGAAAACTATAAACTTAAATGTAAACTCTAAGCATTCGTAACTAGAGAAACTCAAAATGTTATGCCACTTGAATGAGAAGTTCTGACACCAGAAAGTGATCATTGCAATGGAGATCACAGAGCATGCAGGAGGTGTGGCACACCAAGGAAGAGTATTAGATGAAGAAAACAGATCTGAACAGGAGCAGGATAGCAGCATCATACTTGACTATTCTTGGTCAGTGTTTCACCCATTCCTTGAAGTGAGCCTGAGTAAAAAATAAACAACTTACAGAATATGTTACATCCACTGTGCTTATAATAATGTTTATACTTACTAGTTCATAAACTATATCATTTTTATTCCAGAACAAATATCCAGTGATTCTTAACAAATTGTTTTATCTTGATTAATCTTGATTTGAAGAATGCCTCTGAGTATTGTTACATTATAAATATCTAGGAGGACCCTACCTGTTATTAGAACCTGGATTTTGGTGCCCAGAATTTGCTAAATCAGTAGGAAGCACCAATTATGGAAAGGGTTTTTTTGTTTGTTTGTTTGTTTGTTTGTTTTTTGTTTTTGGCCATGCCACGTGGCTTGCAGGATCTTAGTTCCCCGACCAGGGACTGAACCCGGCCACAGCAGTGAAAGCTCTGAGTCCTAACCACTGGACCACCAGGGAATTCCCCAGAAAGGGGATTTTTTTTTTTTTTTTTTTTGATGAAGATTATGGCACAAGTCTGGGTGTGCTGTTTGTGGCACAAGCACAAAATTAAGTACCTCAGGGAGAAATGTAAACAGTGTTTCATGCATATTTATTTATTTATTTATTTATTTATTTTTAAATTTATTTATTTATTTTTGGCTGTGTTGGGTCTTCGTTTCTGTGTGAGGGCTTTCTCTAGTTGCGGCGAGCGGGGGCCACTCTTCATCGCGGTGCGCGGGCCTCTCACTATCGCGGCCTCTCTTGTTGCGGAGCACAGGTTCCAGACGCGCAGGCTCAGCAGTTGTGGCTCACGGGCCCAGTAGCTCCGCGGCATGTGGGATCTTCCCAGACCAGGGCCCGAACCCGTGTCCTGTTTCCACCCTCCAGCAGCAGCCACTCGGCTTTCATCCCCACCCGCCGCAAGCACCAGCTCTGGTCACCAGCGCGGCCTTCCGTGACCAGGGAGCCAGTATCCCCCATAGCCCACTCGGCCCTGGTTCGCGGTCAGCACAGAGAGAGACCCCGACCCGGGTTCCCGCCACCTCTCGGTTCCCTCGCGGGCGCCATACCTACACTACCATGCATATTTATTTACTTCATTTTTCATATTGTAATTTGGAGATTCATCATTGAGATATCCCTAAAATACCGAAGACTGCCAGAAACAGCTAACGTATACCTGAAAGATGTGACTCAACAAGGTGTTTGCTATTCTGTCCCCATAATTGTCATTATTTCTAAAATTTTAGAAATCAATCTTATATTGATGATACCTTCTTAAAAGAAGGATAGTCATAAATAAATTATTTCACCACTAGAATTAATGAGATGATAATGAATAATGGGTAATTTCAAAGTCTACTTTGTAATGTATTCAGTGAATCAGTGTTACTTCTGTTACCAAAATGAACTAGAAATATCCATTTAATGTAGCCATCTATTTTCCCCCTCTTTTTCTCTTGTTTTGTTTGGAGAGGGAAAAAGAATTAAGTATCTGTAGGCTCATCAACAAGTCACTGTCAAAGAACTTATCAAAGAAGAAAAGCAGGAACCTCTCTTAGCCTTAGTTTCTTCATCTGTAAAATCGGGAATAATAATACCAACCATATAGGATTGTAACAAGGGTGAAAGTGCTTGTAATAGTGACTGACACTTAGCCATATCAACAATATTAGTTATTATCGCCATCATCAGCATTGCCTTTACCTGGGTTCTTCATAAAGCAGACCTGAAACAAGAGTTAAAGGCAAGTGCTTAATTGGAATATGTGACCACAGAGATCCAGGTGAGAGCGACAGATGGAAGGAAGCAAAAGGAAGAAAAAGGCAATGTAAGGATGCCTCATTAAGTTGGCCACTTCATAGGTGCAGGTGATTGGTTTCTTGATCTAATAGAACCACCTGGGAAGCAGTAGAAACTATGCCCTGGGATCCCCTGTAGACAGGGGAGGGGACAGAGAGTATATATCTACTGGCTTCCATCCTTGATTGGTTAATGTGTGCCCCCACGGAGTATTAACTCCCATGTACTTTCAGATTGTACAAATATGGGCATCAAGTAGATGACCATGGGATTCCACTCAGCAAAGCCCTGGGTAAGGAGGGAGGAGACATACAGTACAGACCTGGGACAAGGCACTATCAGGAGGCACCTACAAGAAGCTGGACAGAGTTTATGCAGGACTCGCACTGCCCAGGGGCTGGAATAAGAGCCAGGTGAGGCCAAGAGAATTCTCTGCGGTGCCTCAGAGATAGATGATATAATTATTATTGTCGTTGTTGTCGTCATCATCATCATCATGGTATAAAGCACCGTTACTTATAATTACCAGAATCTACCATTATTTACAAAAAGAATCACAGTGGATGAAAGATCAGATTGGCTTAGGTCAATTTTTAATAATCTTTTTAATAAAACAAATTGCTTTCATTTATGTACTCCTCTTTGCCCTTATAAATTCTGAATAGTCCTGTCCATTCCTCACTCCTCAAGTTGCCTTTCTTCTCCCTCCTTTCTTCTTTCTCAGAGCCACCATATTGGTGCTAGAATCTATTACGTCATACCACGAACACTGTCTCCATCTTGACATCTCTCTTCACTCACAGTGCTTCTGATAGTCAATTCCACTAACTGTCACGTAATTCCGTTTCCTAAAATACAGATTTCATTTCGTTAGTCTACTGCTCCAAACTCCACCTCTAGTTAAACAAAATAGGACTCTCTACAATCTGGCCTTAAACTACTTACCAGCCTAATTGGCTCTACGGTTAAGCAATGGAGTATATCCTTCATTCTCTGGACAACTTTTGAACTTTCCCAAAATCAGGCTCAGGTGTGTGCTGTTGCATCTGTCACATGACCTCTGGTTCTTTGAGGAGCTAAATCCTAACTTCTCTCTTCTCAGGATACCTCAGGTTTTGCCTTGTTCACAAGATAACTGTAGTCTTTTCTAGGCTGATTTTTGCTCTCCAATCTAGAAAAATCTCCCAACTGCCCAGAGCACTTATCATTGGTACCATTTATTTAGCAATCATAGACATAGTGATTTATGGCATGTTTACTGTTACTATCTGAGCTATTATCTTAATACCTGCTTTTATATTGAAAATTAATGAATTTAAGTATTTTCTTCTTCATGGCAGGGCCTGTGACTTACTTTTCTTAGTGACTTCCACAACATAACAAGTGCCTATATGTTGGATTTCATATTTCTGATGTCAGTGGGTTCCAGGGTTTTTCAACCTTGACACTATTGATATTTTGTGCTGGATAATACTTTTTTGTAGAGGGATGTCCTGTGCATTATAGGATGTTTGGCAACCCCCTGGCCACTGTGTAGTACCCTCCAGTACAGCCCAAAACATTTCCAGACAGTGCCAAATGCCCCTGGGCGGATTCATCCCTCATTGAGAACCAGTGAGTTACATGAAAAATGAGTGAAGTCCAGCATTTAATGAGGGTTTGGTCCACGAGAAGCTGTATTTATTCCAGTTAGATATGAGTTGACTGTAATTCTCTTAGTCAGACTTTATCTGATTACAAATGCCTTTTCTGTCTTTAATCTTCTACACAGATTGAATGATTGTCGTTTCTGTGCTTTTCCCAGGTCCTTCCTCTCTCTTGATCACCCAAGTTTTTTTTCACCCTAATTAAGACTCCCTGTCATCTACACAAAGCAGTTCACTAGCAGCTATTCTTAGAAATGGATTGGAAGGGAATATAAAACTAATGTCTTGTAGTATGTGCTAGATTATATGTCATCCCTCACATCTAATCAATCAACAAGTTCCCTAAATATCTTTCACATCTTTAGCTTTAACTCCATTCTTATTGAATTGCTTTGTTTCACTCCACCATCATGTCTCACTGAGGTTGCTGCTCTGCTTGTTGATCCTGGTACTTCTCTACGGGAGCAACAATCAGATATGACCTGTCAGGAAAGAAGAGATACCTGGAGGACTTGTCTTAGAGCTGCATTTGCTTAAATTTTTATTTATATTTTAGGTTAGAGATAAAAAAATGGAAATGTTTTCCAAAACGGTTTTTGTTAAAAATTTACTAATAAAATATCAATTGTCCATATAAAAGATTATTATTAGTAGTAGCAGTAGAATATGAATAATAACACAGATAACAGTAGTAGTAGCTTTACTTGAGGAGAATAGTGGGAGTGAGAGGTTGATGGAAATCAGCTACTCCTCGGTGTCACCATGGCTGCCCAGCCTCCCAGCTGCCATTTGAGTGACCACATTCACCCTCATCATACAGTCTCCATTCCTCCATTCCGGGCTTGCAGATGGTTTAGGGTAGATTGGAGTAAGAAGGCTCTTTTGCCTGGGACACACACACACACATACACACACGTGAAGGTACATCTTCATTACACATTACACTACATTTGTGTCTTATTTGTGTCTTATCCGATGTAACAACCTGTGGTGCTCTGCGAATTTTTTGAGTTCTACAGTATTTTTGAATAGCACTATTTTATGCAGTTGATCATTTGTATGTGTGTTAAAGTGTTAACATTTAAGATGGAAATATTTCAAAGTATGTCCCAACTTTTCTAAAAACATTTGGCATTTTTAAATTTTAAAACTATTCATTCAGATACTGTCAGCATGGGATGTGGCATTGTAGGAAATGAATGCACTAAATAGGTTGTTAGAGATATTTTTCTGTAACGATATGTTGTTGCCTGACACGGTGGTGATGGTTTTAGTCTTTTCACATCTCTGAAATCATGAACTGTCTCCATCTCTATTTTCTTCCATCTATAATTGTTGGTCAACCCTCCCAGGCTGTTTTAACATTGATGCCCCACAAAGCAGAGCTTCATATGAGAGCTTACATACAGGCAGTTTATTCTGAGAAGTGATCCCAAGAAACAGTCCTAGGGCCCCAGGAAGAGTGAAACAGGGGAAGAGAGAAAGCCCGTCCAAGGGTATTTCATTGAGCTAATCACCTCCGTGGGTGACAGGAGCGCAATCCTCCTAGAGACCCTTGAGGAGCTTTGCCTCAGACCTGGTCAGCGAGACATGACAGAAGGGAGTGTTTATCCACTGCTTCCCTTCTTTCCTAGTCGGTCAAGGATTGCCCTATGGCATTAGCTTCCCCACACCTCAGCTTTGTGCATGAGTCAGAGTGTCTCTGCCAGTTCTTTTTTTTTTTTTTTTTAACATCTTTATTGGAGTATAATTGCTTTACAATGGTGTGTTAGTTTCTGCTTTACAACAAAGTGAATCAGTTATACATATACATATGTCCCCATATCTCTTCCCTCTTGCGTCTCCCTCCCTCCCAGCCTCCCTATCCCACCCCTCTAGGTGGTCACAAAGCACCGAGCTGATCTCCCTGTGATATGCGGCTGCTTCCTATTGCTTCCGTAAATAGCTATCTATTTTACGTTTGGTAGTGTGTATATGTCCATGCCACTCTCTCACTTTGTCCCAGCTTACCCTTGCCCCTCCCTGTATCCTCAAGTCCATTCTCTAGTAGGTCTGCGTCTTTATTCTTGTCTTGCCCCTAGGTTCTTCATGACTTTTTTTTTTTTTTAGATTCCATATATATGTGTTAGCATATGGTATTTGTTTTTCTCTTTCTGACTTACTTCACTCTGTATGACAGACTCTAACTCCATCCACCTCATTACAAATACCTCCATTTCATTTCTTTTTATGGCTGAGTAATATTCCATTGTATATATGTGCCACATCTTCTTTATCCATTCATCCGATGATGGACACTTAGGTTGCTTCCATGTCCTGGCTATTGTAAATAGAGCTGCAGTGAACATTTTGGTACATGACTCTTTTTGAATTATGGTTTTCTCAGGGTATATGCCCAGTAGTGGGATTGCTGGGTCATATGGTAGTTCTATTTTGAGCTTTTTAAGGAAGCTTCATACCACCCAGAGCAATCTACAGAGTCAATGCAATCCCTATCAAACTACCACTAGTATTTTTCACAGAACTAGAACAAAAAACTTCACAATTTGTATGGAAACACAAAAGACCCTGAATAGCCAAAGCAATCTTGAGAAAGAAAAATGGAGCTGGAGGAATCGGGCTTCCTGACTTCAGACTATACTGCAAAGCTACAATAATCAAGACAGTATGGTACTGGTACAAAAACAGAAATATAGATCAATGGAACAGGATAGAAAGCCCAGAGATAAACCCACGCACATATGGTCACCTTATCTTTCATAAAGGAGATAAGAATATACAGTGGAGAAGAGACAGCCTCTTCAATAAGTGGTGCTGGGAAAACTGGACAGCTACATATAAAAGAATGAAATTAGAACACTCCCTAACACCATACACAAAAATAAACTCAAAATGGATTAAAGACCTAAATGGAAGGCCAGACACTATCAAACTCTTAGAGGAAAACATAGGCAGAACGCTCTATGACATAAGTCACAGCAAGATCCTTTTTGACCCACCTCCTAGAGAAATGGAAATAAAAATAAAAATAAACAAATGAGACCTAATGAAACTTAAAAGCTTTTGCACAACAAAGGAAACCATAAATAAGACGAAAAGACAACCGTCAGAATGGGAGAAAATATTTGCAAATGAAGCAACTGACAAAGGATTAATCTCCAAAATTTACAAGCGGCTCATGCTGCTCAATATCAAAAAAACAAACAACCCAATCCAAAACTGGGCAGAAGACCTAAATAGACATTTTTCCAAAGAAGATATACAGATCGCCAACAAACACATGAAAGTATGCTCAACATCATTAATCATTAGAGAAACGCAAATCAAAACTACAATGAGATATCATCTCACACCAGTCAGAATGGCCATCATCAAAAAATCTACAAACAATAAATGCTGGAGAGGGTGTGGAGAAAAGGGAACCCTCTTGCACTGTTGGTGGGAACGTAAATTGATACAGCCACTATGGAGAACAGTATGGAGGTTCCTTAAAAAATCTCTGCCAGTTCTTAAAAGAGTCCGATGAGGTGGTGGCAGAGAAGCCCCAGGGATGCAGATGAGAGCTATAGAAGACAGCCGAAGCATCAGCTGTTAGGTTACAAATGTTTGCAGCTGATTGTGTAGCAATGCCTAAGTAAAAGGATGGGTTATGAGAATGTGAGCCCATCGGGTATCCATTACACAGGTTTTAGCCATTATCATGATCTTCATAATGTCAAAGGAGTAAACAGATTGACCATTGTCATTCACACGTGGAAAGCACTTACTTTACTGTAACTTGTTGATGATCCCTGAAGGGGAAAATGTCGACTACACTGTTTGCCCACATAATGGATTTATAAATGTATGTGGATGTGTAATTTAGGATGGCATGTTTGTTAGATAATCAGGGCTGTAATAATCTGGCATTGTTTGGAGCTTTCCTAAGTGAAGAATGCCGTATAGGGAACTTCTCCAAACAGAAAAAAATAGAAGTAGTGAGTTCCACTCTCAGTTAGTTTGTAGTACCTCAGAATGGATCGGGAAAGACCATTGCTCTTGCTGTAACAATGAAACAACGTTGTCTAAACTAAAGACTCAATTTTTTCCTTAAAACTATCAAAGAGCTGTGGAAGCAAAAATGTCAAAACGCGATAAAGTACAGAGAGGCTGATCCTAGCAGATAATGAAGCTACTTTCACCCCTGAGCATATTTACTGCATGTGGGTACGCAGGCAGTCAGAGGAACATGCTTGACATAGGCAGAGAAGCTTTGTTGGGGAAAGGAAAACCCAGCCAGGCTTTTATTAGGTGCACATGGGCTGGCATGGTAGCTTGGAATCTGGAAGAGCCTCAGACACAAGATACAGGGAGAGTCACTGCAAAATGGTGGTATGATTATGTTTTCGTTCTCTGCTTAAAATACTTCGACCCAAACTCCAACACTTTGATTATAATGTCCTTTTATATTTGACCCTTTTTACCTCTCCATGTCCACATTCACACTTCTCACCCAACCATATGAACTAAGTCTGGAAGAGGTGTGTCTTACACCGTGTATACTGTAGACTGCACAGCTCAAGGGATGCCAAGTGGGCTATGATTTCAGAGGTTCTCCCCAGAGATGCAAACATGACAGCCCTGACTTTTGATTTCTAAATGTGTCTCTTCTTGCTCTGTGTGGCGCCAATGATTTCTTTTTATCTTGTGCTGCTCATCACCCTTCTTGGGCCGATTCTTATTCATATTTCAGGGTGGTTTATTAGTTGCTTCTTCCAGGAAATTTTTAACCCTTTAAATCAGGATTAAATATTCTGCTATGTGGTTCTGCACACCATGAATCCACATCATAATCCTTAGCATATTACTTGTATAATTGCTTTCCAGCAGCCCCTAAGCTCTGTGAGTACAGGAAAAATATATTTCTAATCACTGTTGTAGGTGAAGAATTTAGCACAGTACCTGACAAATCTTAGGGGATCAATAAATACTTTCTAATGTATGAATGAATTTCATGTTCACATTTGGTACATATGGCAGTTCATAGAGGAAATAATATAATAAATCACAGAGACTTACATGCTGTACAAGTTTTCCTCAACAGTCACATTTCAAATTAATGTGATGAAATAATATAGGATCAATTAGAGCTATGAGCTTAGAAATCAGTGAGGACAATATTAGGGTTCTACAGAAGGGACACAACCCCACCTTTTCAAGTTAATGCATTGTTAAGGTTATACTCTGACAGGAATAGTTCTAGAGTCCAAGTTCTCTGGTTCTTGGTTTAATGGTCTTGAACTATGATTTGTATCCGGTTGTACAACTCATAGTTTCCAGGAAGAAGTAGGAATCTCAGTGGCTTGTTGCCTCCTTCTTCAGACCAGAGACTGTACAGAACTAGAGACAGAACAACATGGCAGAAAATATGTGGATATCAGCCCTAGTCACTTCATTTTCATGCTAGAGAAAACTTGCTTTCACACCGGTTTGCACCTGAATTTTCTGGACTGTCTCTAGTTGAGGAAACCATAGAAGATGGTTTTCTGAAGTCAGGGAAGTTTCAAAACAGTGTATCAGCTGCTAAAATGTTTTCTTTTCTGTCATCGTTTAATAGTAAATCACTAGCCTTTACTCCTACATTATTTCCGCTTCCTCTTCCAGAAAATTTTCATCCTTTTCCCCTTCCTCCTCTCTCCCTCCCCAAATCCTCTCTGTCTCCCCTCCCTCCCTCCCTCCCTTCCTCTCTCCCTCTCTCCCCTCCTTCCTTCCTTCCTTCCTCTTTCTCTCATTCTTCTGTTTTCTTTCTTATTTTCCTCATAGTTACCTTTACCCATTATAAGTAATGCTGAATTAGATCCATGGGTCATTTTCTACTCTTAACATTGTTATTTAATATGATTTTTGTTAAAAGACTTTTCTTTGTAGACTCCTGTTATCCTAAGAAGCTGCTAGAGTATCTTCTAGAGAGAATGTAACCTAATGTAAAATTTTCCTTATTGTCTAAATCTGTTCTTCTCCAAAAGTTTTGATTTGCGTCTCCATCAATAAGAACTATTTGAACAAACTTGCACCCAGCAACATAAATACAGGTATATTTATTTATGTTAGTAACATGTACTTTGTAAGTTTAAATATAAAATATTAATAGAGCTTGATCACTGACTTTTGAATAAATATTGGAAGTTCTAGTACGTTCTCCAAAACCTCTATAGCTTCTCTTGTATATCTTCTGGCGTGTGTGTACCCCACTTTGGAGCCCACTGGCAAAAAATATATCTGATTTATTTATAAGCTGGTGTAGTTTCACTACTGACAGTTTAGTTGTTAAACAGTTTTCTCCCAAAATACTGTGTCTAGAATGATAAGGAGAATTCCCATGTAATGTCCTGTTTTAATTTTTTTATTGCCTATTGAAATACTTGACATAACTTATCAGATGACTCTAGAATTGACTTGAAATTACATAGGGGGTTTGAGTAAAGTCTCATTTTGTCATTCTGAGTTGCTTCAAACTAAACTCACTATTTTTCTTAAACATCCATGAACCAATTAGAAATAATGGAACTTTTAAAAAGTTCATAACAATATTTTAGAACCTCTGCTTCTATTAATACCGTTAGGGAGTTGCAGCAATACACAGACACATTTTTGTGGCTGGGAGGGCTGGAAATATTCCAGCATAATGATTTTCAGATCTGTATCATCCATCACTCAAGAATTCTTAAAAAGAGAGAGAGAGAGCGATACACAAAAGGATAATTACTACAACATGTGTTTCAGATTTTAAAGACAATTAGCTGGAGACCTCAAACTTTCCTTTCTCATTCTGCTCACACGATAAAAACAATGATTTATGTTAGGTAAGCATTTTATGCTTTATGAAGAACACGAATATTCATTGTTTTATTTGATGCTTACACCAATTCTGTGAGGTAGCTAGGAATTATTATCTCACTTTTTCACTTGAAAGAATTGATAAAGAGGAGATAAATGGCTTAAAGGTCATTCAGCAAATTTGGGTACAACATACTAAGTTTAAGTCTCCAGGGTTCTGAGTTTGCCTTTCTTTAAGCAAGTTTTTGTTTGGTGGACCTTTGATGACTATGTAATTTATTTGCCAATTTATGTAAATGAGTTTTTCATAATGTTAATTATAATCATGAAAAAATTCTTAACATAGACACTACTCTTTGTAACACAAGTAGGTTAAATTGAGGATCAAGGAGTTGGAAGGAAACTCATACTCCTGCTCCTTTGAATTCTCTTAGACTCTGGTTATACCTATTTGCTTATCTAGTTCTTAAAACGCTCTTGGGATGAAAACTTCATGCAGTTCTGCTCAATAATCTTTTTGCATTTTATAACATTAGGACGTAAATTTATTTTTATTTTTTCCCCTCTATTTTATTTTTTATTTTTTTAAACATCTTTATGGAGTATAGTTGCTTTACAATGGTAAGTTAGTTTCTGCTGTATAACAAAGTGAATCAGCTATACATATACTTATATCCCCATATCTCCTCCCTCTTGCGTCTCCCTCCCACCCTCCCTATCCCACCACTCTAGGTAGTCACAAAGCACCGAGCTGATCTCCCTGTGTTATGTGGCTGCTTCCCACTAGCTATCTGTTTTACGTTTGGTAGTGTATATATGTACATGCCACTCTCTCACTTCGTCCCAGCTTGCCCTTCCCCCTCCCTGTATCCTCAAGTCCATTCTCTAGTAGGTCTGCGTCTTTATTCTTGTCTTGCCCCTAGGTTCTTCACGACCATTTTTTTTTTTTAGATTCCATATTTATGTCTTAGCATACGGTATTTGTTTTTCTCTTTCTGACTTACTTCACTCTGTATGACAGACTCTAGGTCCATCCACCTCTGTACAAATAACTCAATTTCGTTTCTTTTTATGGCTGAGTAATATTCAATTGTATATATGTGCCCCATCTTCTTTATCCATTCATCTGTCGATGGACACTTAGGTTGCTTCCATGTCCTGGCTATTGTAAATAGAGCTTCAATGAACATTGTGGTACATGACTCTTTTTGAATTATGGTTTTCTCAGGGTATATGCCCAGTAGTGGGATTGCTGGGTCGTATGGTAGTTCTATTTTTAGTTTTTTAAGGAACTTCCATATTGTTCTCCATAGTGACTGTATCAATTTACATTCCTGTCAACAGTGCAAAAGGGTTCCCTTTTCTCCACACCTTCTCCAGCATTTATTGTTTGTAGATTTTTTGTTGATCGCCATTCTGACTGGTGTGAGGTGATACCTCATTGTAGTTTTGATTTGCATTTCTCTAATGATTAGTGATGTTGAGCATCCCTTCATGTGTTTGTTGGCAATCTGTATATCTTCTTTGGAGAAATGTCTATTTAGGTCTTCTGCCTATTTTGGAGTTGGGTTGTTTGTTTTTTTGATATTGAGCTGCATGAGCTGCCTGTATATTTTGGAGATTAACCCTTTGTCCGTTGCTTCATTTGCAAATATTTTCTCCCATTCTGACGGTTGTCTTTTCGTCTTGTTTATGGTTTCCTTTGCTGTGCAAAAGCTTTTAAGTTTCATTAGGTCCCATTTGTTTATTTTTGTTTTTATTTCCATTATTCTAGGAGGTGGGTCAAAAAGGATCTTGCTGTGATTTATGTCATAGAGTGTTCTGCATATGTTTTCCTCTAGAAGTTTTATAGTGTGTGGCCTTTATTCCATTTTGAGTTTATTTTTGTGTATGGTGTTGGGGATTGTTCTAATTTCATTATTTTACATGTACCTGTCCAGTTTTCCTAGCACCATTTATTGAGGAAGCTGTGTTCTCTCCGTTGTATATTCTTGCCTCCTTTATCAAAGATAAGGTGACCATATGTGTGTGGGTTTATCTGAGCTTTCTATCCTGTTCCATTGATCTATATTTTGGTTTTTGTGCCAGTACCATACTGTCTTGATTACTGTAGCTTTGTAGTATAGTCTGAAGTCTGGGAGCCTGATTCCTCCAGCTCTGTTTTTCCTTCTCAAGATTGCTTTGGCTATTAGGGGTCTTTTGTGTTTCCACACAAATTGTGAAATTTTTTGTTGTAGTTCTGTGCAAAATACCATTGGTAGCTTGATAGGGATTGCATTGAATCTGTAGATTGCTTTGGGTAGTATAGTCATTTTCACAGTGCTGATTCTTCCAATCCAAGAACATGGTATATCTCTCCATCTATTTGTATCATCTTTAATTTCTTTCATCAATGTCTTATAATTTTCTGCATACAGGTCTTTTGTCTCCTTAGGTAGGTTTATTCCTAGTTATTTTATTGTTTTTTGTTGCAATGGTAAATGTGAGTGTTTCCTTAATTTCTCTTTCAGATTTTTCATCTTTAGTGTATAGGAATGCAGGAGATTTCTGTGCATTAATTTTGTATCCTGCTACTTTACCAAATTCACTGATTAGCTCTAGTAGTTTTCTGGTAGCATGTTTAGGATCCTCTATGTATAGTATCATGTCATCTGCGAACAGTGACAGTTTTACTTCTTGTTTTCTGACTTGGATTCCTTTTATTTCTTTTTCTTCTCTGATTGCTGTGGCTAAGACTTCCAAAACGATGTTGAATAATAGTGGTGAGAATGGGCAATCTTGTCTTGTTCCTGATCTTAGTGGAAATGGTTTCAGTTTTTCACTATTAAGAATGATGTTGGCTCTGGGTTTGTCATATATGGCCTTTATTATATTGAGGTAAGTTCTCTCTATGCCTACCTTCTGGAGGGTTTTTATCAGAAATTGGTGTTGAATTTTGTCAAAAGCTTTTTCTGCATCTATTGAGAGGATCATATGGTTTTTCTCCTTCAATTTGTTAATATGGTGTATCACATTGATTGATTTGCGTATGTTGAAGAATCCTTGTATTCCTGGGGTAAACCCCACTTGATCATAACGCATGATCCTTTTAATGTCCTGTTGGATTCTGTTTGCTAGTATTTTGTTGAGGATTTTTGCATCTATGTTCATCAGTGATATTGGCCTGTAGTTTTCTTTCTTTGTGACATCTTTGTCTAGTTTTAGTATCAGGGTGATGGTGGGCTCGTAGAACGAGTTTGGGAGTGTTCCTCCCTCTGCTATATTTTGGAAGAGTTTGAGAAGGAAAGGTGTTAGCTCTTCTCTAAATGTTTGATAGAATTCACCTGTGAGAATGTAAATTTAAATGTACCAATTGGCAAAATTTCTTCAGTGGAATGATGACACTATACTATAGAACAAATGTTACAGTGTGAAACTGAATAGGAGAATCTTACATTACTAAAAACTCAAGGTCGTGTTCTAGCTGACATTCTAACTTGCTTGCCCTTGCAAAGGTAGAAGTTTCTCCAGAATAAAATTCCTAATTCACAGTCTACCTCAAGCACAGTTTCAAGTGCATTTGATAACTAGAAAAATTAATTACTAGTATGCATTTAGAACTGCTTTAATCCTCAAGAGTGTTCTAATCTTTCTCAATAATCTTTATTATTTTCTATATCATCACCCAGAATATTTATTTACCTTATATGTGTTTTCCTTTATAACGTAGATCAAATAATTTAGATTCTTTCTTCAGTACTTATTATAGGAATGGCAATAACATTGATTTTTTTTCAGGATGCATAAAATATGTCTGTCATCTCTTTCAATGAGCCCTATTTATTATCCAGTGACGATTAGAATATACAGTAAGTGCTGGTTCAGTTCTTAGGTATGAGAATTTTATTAAAGGGAGAGTGTTTTGATAGAATGATCTGGGAAGAAGCTGAATTTCAGCAGAATCTTGAAAGGTTGTCAGTGTTTCCTTAAGTCCAAATTTGATGAGTACCATCCTCAAGTGAAAGCATGAATATGAGAAAGAGCAGGTGAATCGGGGATAACAAGTAGCCTCTTTCTCTCTTCTAAATAACATTTTAAACATCTTATATTAGGCCTAACTATCCAATCTAATATTCTAACCACACTTTCACGAAGTTCCTTTGTGTTATCTTTACAAACTATTCATTATGTAAACGATTACTCTTAACACTTGAGGGAAGAACATTTGAATGGTCCCTATTTTTAGGGACAGTTATGGGCCTCCTACAAAGCCCCACAAGGCTGTGTTCCTATGCAAACCTGGGAACTACTCCCATTGAAAGAAAATGTGCATCTTTCCTTGATCTCCTTTTAGCAGTATTGGTGCCCATGACTTTTTGAACTGCCTAGTCATCTGGTTATAAATACTGGCTTACATGTCTTCAGATATCATCCTTATAAGCTAAAACCCATGTTACATTTTACGGGCTTTTTGACACCTAGATAGTGCCAAATTATTATGTTAAAGTTATGCAGGTTTTTTTTGACAAGGGATCCGGAAACTGTTGAATCCTATGTATATTCTATTTCCTTCTGACAGACATTATTTTGTTTTAATCACAAACACATTTCCAGTATTAAAAATATAAAAGGAACCAAATTTATTGTCTGGATTTTATTGGGAAAATGTAAAAACTATAGTTTTCCGGTGTGCTGGTTTGTGGGGTAGGTAGTACATTCCTACCCCATAGAGAGTTCTTGCCATCCAACCACAAGAGTGAACCTCGGGATGCCCCGAATCACTGCGTGGTCCTGGGCTGCCCTTGAGAGGTGGAGGTTTCTCCACTGAGGCTTCAACCAGGGCAGTTAGTGGTTAGAGAATAGTTTGAAGTTCTACACTTTTGGGGTTTAGGTAGCATTAGGGGAGAGGAGGGTGAGAGAATTGCAGTAAGGCAGATGGATTGGTCCTCACCACATTGAGCAGCTGCCATAAGAGTGCATGGCATAAGGACTGAAGGAGCCCAGCCTGAGAAAGCATGTTCCTCTTTATTCAATGTGCGGTCTACTCACGGGCAGGTCCCTGAGATGGCATGTCTCATTTTGTCACCCATGAAATGTGGTTCGTTATTCATAGCTAATTTATATGATTGTGATGTGGATTATGCAGAAAGAATATTTACAATCTTTGGTAAACTGTATACAGCACTGGTCTTCCGTGACTGCAAAGCATCCTCATTTAAGTTCATCAGTGTTACTCTATTCTACTGTTGCCTTCTGACTACATTGCAAACCAATGCTTGGGTAAGGAGGATGGTGAGGAGAAAATGAGGAGGACCTTTGATTCTATTTTCCAGATTCTAACCTGAAGGTTGAGAAAAGTTTTGGTAATTGTGGCCCACTTTCCTTTTGGTTTGAAGTCCACATCTGAAGAACAGTGTCTCTGGTGGTTTTTTGTGGTCTTCACTGAGGGTCAGGGTGACCTTGTTCTCACAGGTTTCTGACATATTCCATTTGACACTGCTGTCTCCACCTAGCAATCTTTCACCTGCCAAGCAAAGCTCTGCCTCCACACCAAAGCAGGACCTTGAGTTTCAAACTGAGAGGATGACAATCGGCAGCTGCTATTGAGACAAGCCAATTGTCTGCTTTGCAGAAGCTTGTCAAGAGCCCTGATGATGGAGGACTGTTCTGGAAATAACTGGCATTGAGCATGGGCTGATTATAGGAGCCGCATCTTTGGAGGACTTCAATGACTGAAGTTCCTCACAAGCATGGTTTTTCCTTCATCAGGGCAAAGTAAGTCAAAAGATATGAACAAATGCACATGTGATTAAGACTCAGAAAGCAAAACAGGTTAATGCGTAAAACACTCCTGGAAAAAAAAAAAACTCTTTATCTTTTACAGCAAATCAAAACATTTTCCACTTGGCAAATTGTGTATCTTTAAAAATAGCATGAAATCATGTGGTATGAAGTGAGAAAAGAGAGAGGAAAGTACTCTAGCATGCTTTCAGAAAGTTATGAATTCAATTTTACCTGTATGCTGAATCTGAAAATAGTTTTATTTTATATTTTTTTTTACTAATGAAAAGTCATTATAGTTGTTTGTCCTAACAATTTTTTTAAAATAAAAAGCTATCCCTAAAAGAAATTCAAATAAAGTTTTGGCAAGAGCACTTTATTATTCTATTCCTCAGAATGTATTGTTTTTCTATTAGTATAATGTCCACAAAAATACTATTAGTTCTTTAAGTCAGTGCTTTGCTGCCATCTCTGTAACCATGTTTTCACTGTCTTTTTTAGTTATCATGATAGTAAATTTTAATAGAGTTAAAAATCTTTTTATTATCGAAAAATTTAAACCTAAACAAAAGTAGAGAGAGGAGTAGAATAATCCTCATTACCCATCTTCAAAGTTCTTCACTCATGGTCAATCTATTTTCATCTGTGGTCATCCCTTCCACCTCTCTCTATTGATTATTTTGAAACAATCACCAGGTATAATATTTTTTACTTTATATTTACTTCAGTATATATCTATAAAAGATAAAGACTATTTAGAAGTGCAACCAAAATATAATTATCACACCTAAAATATTAATTATATGCTGAATATCAAATATCCATTCAATGTGTAAATTTACCCAATTGTCTTTTAATTTTTTAATTTTTGTGTTTGAATCAGTATTCAGACAAGATCCGCCTGTTGTATTTGTGGAGGTGCATTGCTGTGTACCTTAAATCTTTTAACCTTTAGGTTTGATTTTTCTCTCTCTCATCTCTTTCTTTTCCTCTTAGAGTTTATTTTTTGAAGACATTGGATCGCTTTGTCTTTTCGTGTTTGCCACATTCTAGATAATGTTAATAGTACCCTTATTGGTGAATTTATTGGTAATAAGTTCTTCTATCTCTTATAAATTCTTGAAAATTTGTGCTTATATCTAGAGGCTTGATTCAATTCAGAGTTGGTTTTCTGGCAAGGAAGCTTCAGAGATTGTATTGTGTACTTACATCACACATAGGAGGCATATAATTCTGATGGTTTCTCTTTGGGTTATTAGCTGCTGTTGATAATCATTTCTTAGACTCATTATACATGGGTAATCTTCTAAGTTTATCAATTCTTCTTCATTTCTGCATGTGTATTTAAAAGGTAGACACAACATTTCCAATCATTTGGATGTGTGAAGTCTGAGAAAAAATAGGAATCAATGATGACTTTAAGAATTGCAACATTGGGCTTCCCTGGTGGCGCAGTGGTTGAGAACCTGCCTGCTAATGCAGGGGACATGGGTTCGATCCCTGGTCTGGGAAGATCCCACATGCCATGGAGCAACTAGGCCCGTGAGCCACAACTACTGAGCCTGCGTGCCTGGAGCCTGTGCTCTGCAACAGGAGAGGCCACAATAGTGAGAGGCCCGCGCACCGCGATGAAGAGTGGCCCCCGCTCGCCGCAACTAGAGAAAGCCCTCGCACAGAAACGAAGACCCAACACAGCCAAAAATAAATAAATAAATTAAAAAAAAAAAGAATTGCAACATTATTATAATATTATTGACTTTATTATATGTGCTGTACATTACATCTTGTAACTTACTTATTTTATGACAGGAAGTTTATACCTATTAATCTCCCTCACCTGTTTCATTCATCCTCCCACCCACCTCTTCTCTGGCAACCACCAGTTTGTTCTCTGTATCTATGAGTCTGTTTCTGTTTTGTTATGTTTGTTAGTTTGTTTTGTTTATTAGATTTCACATATAAGTGAAATCATATGGTATTTGTCTTTCTCTGCCTGATATATTTCACTTAGCATAATACCCTCTAGTTTCATCCATGTTGTTGCAAATGGCAAGATTTCATTCTTTTTTTGTGACTGAGTAATATTCCTCTGTGTGTGTGTGTGTGTGTGTTCTTTATCCATTCATCCATCAATGGACACTTACGTTGCTTCTGTATCTTGGCTATTGTAAATAACACTACAATGAACATAGGGATGCATATGTCTTTTTGAGTTAGTGGGGTTTTTTTTCTTAGAAAAAAATACCTAGAGTTGAATTTCTGGATTGTATGGTAGCTCTTTTTAAAATTTTTTGAGGAACATCCATACTGTTTTACATTGTGGCTGTATCAATTTGCATTCCCACCAACAGTGCACAGGGGTTCCCTTTATGCCATATCCTCACTAACACTTGTTATTTGTTGTTTTTTTGATAATAGCCATTCTTGACAGGTGTGAAGTGGTATCTTACTGTGGTTTTGATTTGTGTTTCCATGATGATTAGTGACATTGAGCATCTTCTCATGTGTCTATTAGCCATCTGTATGTCCTCTTTGGAAAAATGTCTATTCAGGCCTTCTGCCCATTTTTAATCGAGTTATTGTTGTTGTTGTTGGTTTTTTTTGATGTTGAGTTGTATGAATTCTTTGTATATTTTGGATATTAACCCTTCTTAATATATATCATTTGCAAATATCTTCTCTGATTCAGTACACAGCCCTTTTGTTTTGTTGTTTCTTTTGCTGTGCAAAAGCTTTTTAGTTTGATATAGTCCCATTTGTTTATTTTTGCTTTTGTTGCTCTGGCCTGAGGAAACATATCCAAAAAAATATTGCTAAGACCAATGTCAAAAAACATATTGCCTGTTTTTTCTTTTAGGAGTTTTATGGTTTCAGGTCTTACATTTAAGTCTTTAATTTATTTTGAGTTTATTTTTGTATATGGTGAGAGAAAGTAGTCCAGTTTGATTCTTTTGCATGTAGCTGTCCAGTGTTCCCAACACTATTTATTGAAGAGCTCCTCTTTTCCCCCACTGCATATTATCACCTCTTTTGTTTTAGATTAGCTGACCACATAAGCATGGGTTTATTTCTGGGCTCTGTCTTCTGTTGCATTGATCTGTGTGTCTGTTTTTGAGCCAGTACCATACTGTTTTGATTACAGTAGCTTTGTAGTATAGTTTGAAATCAGGGAGCCTCCAGCTTTGTTCTTCTTTCTCAATATTGTTTTGGCTATTTGGGGTCTTTTGTGTTTCCATGGAAATTTTAGAATTACTTGTTCTACTTCTGTGAAAAATGCCATTGCTATTTTGATAAGAATTGTATTGAATCTGTAGATTGCCTTGAATGGTATGGTCATTTTAACAATATTTATTTTTCTAATCCATGAGTACAGTGTATCTTTCCATTTAGTTGTGTCATCTTCAATTTTTTTCATCAATGTCTTGTAGTTTTCTGAGTGCAGGTCTTTTACCTCCTTGGTTAGATTTATTTCTAGGTATTTTATTTTATTTTTTTGATGCAATGGTAAATGGGATTATTTTCTTAGTTTCTCTTTCTGATAGTTCATTGTTAGTGAGTAAAAGCACAACAAATTTCTATATATTAATTTTTTATCCTGCAACTTTACTGAATTCGTTGATGAGTTCTAATAGTTTTTTGGTGGCATCTTTAGGATTTTCCAATTATAGTATCTGTCATCTGCAAACAATGACAGTTTACTTCTTCCCAATTTGGATTCCTTTTATTTCTTTTTCTTTTCTGATTGCTGTGGCTAGGACTTCCAATACTATATTGAATAAAAGTGGTGAGAGTGGGCATCCTTGTCTTATTCCTGATCTTAGAGGAAATGCTTTCAGTTTTTTACTATTGAATATGATGTTGGCTATAGGTTTGTCATATATGTGTGTTCCCTGTATACACACTCTGTGGAGAGTTTTTATTGTAAATGGATGTTGAATTTTGTCAAAAGCTTATTCTGCATCTATTGAATGATCAGATGATTTTCATTCTTCGTTTTGTTAATGTGGTGTATCATATTGATTGATTTGTAGATATTGAACCATCCTTGCATCCCTGGGATAAATTCTATTTGATCATGGTGTCTGATCCTTTTAATGTTTTGCTGAATTAGATTTGCGTATATTTTGTTGATGATTTTTGCATTTATGATTATCAGCGATATTAGCCTGAAATTTTATTTTTTTGTGGTCTCTTTGTCTGGTTTTGTTATCAGGGTGATGCTGGCCTTGTAGAATGAGTTTGGAAGTATACCTTAAGCGTACCTTCTTCTTTAATTTTTAGGAATTGTTTGAGGATAGGTGTTAACTTTTCTTTAAAAGCTTGGTAGTTAAATTTCCTCATTTTGTAAGAACACCAGTCTTACTGGATTAGAGGCTATCCTAATGACCTCATTTTAGCTTAATTGCCTCTCTAAAGGCCCTATTTCCAAATACAGTCACATTCTGCAATACTGGAAGTTAGGACTTCAACATATGAATTTCTAAGCAGATGCAATATAGCCCATAACTGGTGATGTTAACCTTTTCATCCTTCTTGGATACCTTATGCTAGGGCACAGCAAATTACCATGGATCAGTGAAAGACCTCTTGAAGAATATCTGAGTGATTCAGTAGGGGCCTGAGGTGGAAATCTGTGAGGATGTGTGTTAATTGTTTACCACAACTGCAGCTGAATTAGAAGCAGGCCAAGGGGATGTGATGCAAGGTACCTAGAACTTCTACAAGATGTACTGGTATCACTTTAAGTCATGATTACTCCTGAAGTGGACTCTTACTACCTGGCCAAGTTGGCTAGTAATTGTATATTTTCTCATCAAGTCACTTTCCACATCTGCTAAGTATCTGTTTTATATCTTCTCTTCTCTCCTTTAACCTCCAACACTTTTTTCTCCAGCTTTGATCCCAGTTGATGAACTTGCTACCAATTTTACTGAGAAAATAAAGCAATCTAAAGAGGACTTTCACAAGTCCATCCACTCCCTGTCACGATGCCCACATACTCTATCATCTCTCCTGTTAAACACGTCTGTGCTGCTTGCTAAGGCCAGCCCATCCACTCTCTACCATCTCCTTTTCCTCAGTCAAAGATATTTCTTTAGTCCCTCATACTCTCACCCTTACTTCTTTGAGAGCAGTTTCTCCCTGACTATTTAATCTATCCCATCAGCATACAACAAGCTATTATTTCTCTTGAGTTCCACTTCCCCATCCTAGTACTATCCCATTTTTCTCTCTTTTTACAGTAAAACTGCTTGAAATATTTGTTTGCACTTTCTGTGTCCAATTTCTGCCTAATAGTCTCCTTTGACTTCTTGCCAGTTAGGCTTTCACAAGTCTCCAGTCTACCGGTTCATGTTGTTGAATTCATGTTCAGTACTCACTCATTTGTCTTGATGTACCTGTAGCATCTGATGTGCTGATGAATGTTTCCCACTGAAACACTTTCCTCACTTTGATTTCAGGTTACCACACCCACCTGTTCACCTCCCACCTTGGTGGCTGTTCAGTCTCCATTGCTCATTCCTACATATCTTCCCAAACTTGTATTCAGCCCAAATCTCTTTCCCAAATTCCAGGCTCATATCTATATTTCCACTTGGATAATTAACAGCTATCTTAAACTTAACTGTCTAAAATGGAGATCCAGATAATTCCCCACCAAACCTTCTCTTTTGCATTTCTTTGCACTTTAGTAAATCATCTTTGTCTCCCATGTCAGTAATCTTGGGAGTCATCTTTAATTCTCACTTTCTCTCATGCCCCACAATCCAGTCCTTCGGTAAATTCTGTCAGTTCTACCTCTAAAAATGTAGCTGGACTCCAACTGCTTCTTCCCACTTCCACACTACAGTGCTTCCATGCCACCATCATTTCTTTCCTAGGTTATTATACTAGTAGCCTCATTGTCTCCCTGCTCTTGTATTCACCCTTTTATAACTTATTCACAACAAAGCAGCTGGAGTCATTCTGTTAAACACAGATCAGATCCAGTCTCTCTACTGCTTAAAGTCTTCCAGTAGCTTCTCATCTCACTTAGAATAAAAAGCAACAAGTACTTACTGTGGTCTGGCCATCAGTTTCTTTACTGACCTCATCTCTTACATCCTCTATCCATCTTGCTCCACCATTTTTTTTTTTTTTTTTTTAGCCCTGAGTATTTGATTTATTTGCAAGATGTCACACAAGTAGCATTCTCCCCTGTTTTTCACTGATCTGATTCAGAACATCAATAGTATCTCTGATCAAGGTCTCAAAGATCCCATCAGCTAACTGCATCTTCACACACAACTCATCCTCATCATAGTTCACCCACTGTGCCTCCTCCTCAGCTCCACCATTTTTGTAATGGCATTCTTGCTTTTGCTTAAACATACCAGTCGCATTTATACTTCAGGACCTTTACACTTGCCTTAAAAATTTTTTCCCTCTGCCTTCAACTATCTTTCCCTACATAAGACAAATTCTTCCTTCAGGCCTTGCTTTAATGTCACCTTTCAGAGAGACCTTTTCTGATCTTCTTATCTAAAATTTGAAGCCCCCTTCCAATACTCCTTATTTCTCTCTTTTTTAGTTTATATTTCTTCTTAACTCTCATCACTATCTAGTTTAGCACATATTTTACTTATTTTTATATTGCTTATTTTTGGTTCCCTATTAGAGTGCAAACTCCATAAGGGCAGGGGTATTTGTCTATTTTTTTTTTTTTTTTTTTACTTCTGCATCCCCAGCATTTAGATCAATATATATTTGTTAAAAGTGAGTAGAGATGAGTGATCACCCATGTCACATATTGCTGAAAGGTAGTGGCTTAGATTTTGTAAGATGGTGGTCATTGGTGACTTTGGCAAGATTAACTAAAATGGTGGGGAAAATTCCAACTGGAATGGTTTGAGAAAATAGAGGTCATGAGTTACCAACTCTTATATGTGAAGAGAAGAGAGAAATGATGCTGTAGCTGAAGGAGGCATGGGTCAAGAAAGATGGACTGTAGTAAGGCATATTGGAATGCCACTGAGAATGTTCTCAGAGACAGGGAAAAGTTGATCATGTGGGTGAAGAAGGCTGAAGTCTGTGTAGGTAGGAGCAAGCACAAGTGTTGAGGATACATTTCGATACAAAAGGGAGACCTCATCAGTTGCTACGAGAGAGCAAGATATTTATTATAGATGGCAGGAAAAGTGATGGATTTTTGTGGTGGCAAAATAAATTTGTTCTCATTTAGTTGTCTATTTTTCTCAATTTTGATGAAAATTCATCAAAGCTGAGAGTTCTGTGCTGGGTGTTTAAACTACACTTGTGAGAGGAGTTGGATTATGGAGAAAGAGAAGAAATCCATGAAAAACAGGCTGACCTAATGATTTTGGAACTGTCCCCTTTAACCAGGTCACAAGTGTTTGTTGAGTGCCTATTATTTTCAAGTCATCTCCCTGAAGGGTAGAGTAATTGGAGGGTACGGGCAAAGTAGTCATCATCAAAATGTTATTTGAACTTACCTTCTTTTTTCTCCAAATCTCAGTTAATCCAGTTTTAGGCAGCTACAATTATTTGTGGTTCTAAGATCCTCTTTTATTTTATTTTTTATTTAATTTAATTTTAATTTTATTTTATTTTCAAGATCATCAAAACAAAAGTAGGTTAAATTGGCCAAACATTTCTGCCAGTATCTACTGTCTGTCCTCCAATCCCTAAAGACCAAGATAAATTCCAGTCTTTCAAGGTGCTTTCATGTGTACAGTCCTGACATTGTATTGAGCCTCAGAATCTTGGAGGAAATGACAGGTAAATACAAAACAAAGAACATCTTATCATCATGTTTTTTCAACATTTGCTCTAATTATTTCATTTACTTTCTCATATTCTTTTCTGGAAAATAAATAGAAAAGAGCTGTTTCAAACCTAGGCTTCCCAAGTAACAGGGCATAATATGCATATATAAATGATTCCATTTTTGTGTAATTTTCTATCCTTTCATGGATTTTAACCTGTGGTCATTTCAGATAACTTATAGATTTGACCTATAACTAGACATTGGGAACCAGCTTAATAAGGTAAATTCTAATAATGAAAATAATAATTTTTTATATTTTAAAATATAGAAAAAAAGAAATTCATATGATTCTAGCCAAAAGGTCTCTTGTTCTGAGTGTTATGCTTTTCCTGACCCAGTAACTCACAAGTCAAGTTAATATGCTCATTTTTATTATTTTTACTATGACAGGAAAAAAAAAAACAAACCCAAATGGGAAAAGGAATGCCCTTAAGAACTTAACTAGCACAATTTCAGGGCCTTGGGAAACCAGATAAACAAATCAAGGCATTGGTTTTGAACCATGCCAGCTGAGCATTTTCTGGGTCTCTTAATATTAATTAGCAACATTAGGGTCAAATAATGTCTTTGGGAGTTAAAATTTATGGAATTTTAGCTTGCTGCCTGAACTTGGTTTTTTTCTTTTTGCGTGTGTGTGTGTGTGAAAAATGTGAAAATCCACAAATTAAAGAATAAGTAGGAGATACCCTCTCCCAAATGGTGAGAGAAAATGATAGATTAAATTTTATAAAGAAGGAAAATAAGAGTTAAAAAGTAGAAAGTAAACAGGAAAAGAATTGCAGTACATGTGGAAGAACTATCACAACAATTAAGAAAGAGGTATGCTAATAAAAAATAGAGAATGAATAAGGATAAACAATAAAGCTGAATTATCAATGGCGAATTCTGAAAACGTGATCATAATCTCTACTCTGTTATGAACTGATTCTCCATTTTAAAGTACCTACCATAAATAAAAAACCTATCCTTACACCAAAAGCAACTAGAGAAAGAAGAAAAAACAAAACCCAAAGTTAGTAGAAGGAAAGAAGTCATAAAGATCAGAGCAGAAATAAATGAATTACAGATGAAGAAAACAATAGCAAAGATCAATGAAATGAAAAGCTGGTTCTTTGAGAAGATAAACAAAATTGATAAACCTTTAGTCAGACTCATCAAGAAAAAAAGGGAGAGGATTCAAATCAATAAAATTAGAAATGAAAAAGGAGAAGTTACAACACACACCACAGGAATACAAAGGATCATAAAAGATTACTACAAGCAAATATATGCCAATAAAATGGACAACCTAGAAGAAATGAACAAATTCTTAGAAAGACACAACCCTCCAAGACTGAACCAGGAAGAAGTAAAAAATATGAACAGACCAATCACAAGCACTGAAATTGAAACTGTGATTAAAAATCTTCCAACAAACAAAAGTCCAGGGCCAGATGGCTTCACAGGTGAATTCTATCAAACATTTAGAGAAGAGTTAACACCTACCCTTCTGAAACTCTTCTAAAAAATTGCAGAGAAAGAAATACTCCCAAGCTCATTCTATGAGACCACCATCACCCTGATACCAAAACCAGACCAAGATAACACACGCACAAAAAATTACAGGCCAATGTCACCGATGAACATAGACACAAAACTCCTCAACAAAATACTAGCAAACCGAATTCAACAACACAGTAAAAGGATCATACACACTGATCCAGTGCAATTTATACCAGGGATGCAAGGATTCTTCAATATATGCAAATCAATCAATGTGATACACCATATTAACAAATTGAAGGAGAAAAACCATATGATCATCTCAATAGATGCAGAAAAAGCTTTTGACAAAATTCAACACCCATTTATGATGAGAACTCTCCAGAAAGTGGGCCTAGAGGGAACCTACCTCAACATAATAAAGGCCATATATGACAAACCTACAGCTAACATCATACACAATGATGAAAAGCTGAAAGCATTTCCTCTAAGATCAGGAACAAGACAAGGATGTCCACTCTTGCCACTTTTATTCAACATAGTTTTGGAAGTCCTAGCCATGGCAATCAGAGAAGAAAAAGAAATAAAAGGAATCCAAATCAGAAAAGAAGAAGTAAAACTGTCACTGTTTGCAGATGACATGGTACTATACATAGAAAATCCTAAAGATGCTACCAGAAAACTACTAGAGCTCATCAGTGAATCTGGTAAAGTTGTAAGATACAAAATTATTCCACAGAAATCCCTTGCATTCCTATACACTAACAACAAAATATCAGAAAGAGAGATTAAGGAAACAATCCCACTTACCATCACATCAAAAAGAATAAAATACCTAGTAATAAACCTACCTAAGGAGGCAAAAGACCTGTACTCAGAAAGCTATAAGATATAAGATGAAAGAAATCAAAGATGACACAAACAGATGGAGAGATATACCATGTTCTTGGATTGGAAGAATCAATATTGTGAAAATGACTATACTACCCAAAGCAATCTACAGATTAAATGAAATCCCTATCAAATTACCAAGGGCATTTTTCACAGAATTAGAACAGAAAATTTTACATTTTTTAATGGAAACACGAAAGACCCCAAATAGTGAAAGCAATCTTGAGAAAGAAGAACGGAGCTGGAGGAAGTAAGCTCCCTGACTTCAGACTATACTACAAAGCTGCAGTAATCAAAACAGTATGGTACTGGCACAAAAACAGAAATATAGATCAATGGAACAAGAAAGCCCAGAGATAAACCCACCAACCTATGGCCACCTAATCTATGACTCAGGAGGCAAGAATATACAATGGAGAAAAGACAGTCTCTTCAATAAGTGGTGCTGGGAAAACTGGACGGCTACATGTAAAAGAATGAAATTAGAACACTCCCCAACACCATACACAAAAATAAACACAAAATGGATTAAAGACCTAAATGGAAGGCCAGGGACTGTAAAACTCTTAGAGGAAAATATAGGCAGAACTCTCTGACATAAATCGCAGCAAGATCTTTTTGACCCACCTCCTAGAGTAATGAAAATAAAAACAACGAAAAACAAATGACACCTAATTAAATTTAAAAGCTTTTGCACAGCAAAGGAAACCATAAAGGGAATGAAAAGACAACCCTCAGAAGGGGAAAAAATATTTGCAAATGAAGCAACTGACAAGGGATTAATCTCCAAAATGTACAAGGAGCTCATGCAGCTCAATATCAAATAAACAAGCAACCCAATCAAAAAATGGGTGGTAGACCTAAGTAGACATTTCACCAAAGAAGACATACAGATGGCCAACAAACACATGAAAAGATGCTCAAGATCACAAATTATTAGAGAAATGCAAATCAAAACTACAATGAGGTATCACCTCACGCTGGTCAGAACGGCCATCATCAAAACATATACAAACAATAAATGCTGGAGAAGGTGTGGAGAAAAGAGAACCTCCTACACTGTTGGTGGGAATGTAAATTGGTACAGCCACTGTGGATAACAACATGGAGGTTCCTTAGAAAACTAAAAATATAGCTACCATATGACCCAGGAATCCCACTCCTAGGCATATGTCTGGAGAAAACCAAATTCAAATACATAATTCAAAAGGATGCGTTCACCCCGATGTTCATTGCAGCAATATTTACAATAGCCAGGACATGGAAAACTAGACAACCTTAATGTCCATAGACAGAGGAATGGATAAAGAATATGTGGTGCATATATACAATGGAATATTACTCAGTCATATAAAGGAAAAAATAGTGCCATTTGCAGAGATGTGGATGGACCTAGAGATTGTCATACAGAGTGAACTAAGAAAGAGGAAAACAAATATCATATAATATCGCTTATATGTGGAATCTAGAAAAATGGTACAGATGAACTTATTTGCAAAGCAGAAATAGAGTCACGGGAGGGGTGGGACTAATTGGGAGATTGGGATTGACATATATACACTACTATATATAAAATAGGTAACTAATGAGAATCTATTGTATGGCACAGGGAGCTCTACTCAGTGGTCTATGGTGACCTAAATGAGAAGGAAATCTAAAAAAGAGTGAATATATGTATATGTATAACAGATTCACTTTGCTGTACAGCAGAAACTAACACAACATTGTAAAGCAGCTATACTCCAATAAAAATTAATAAAAAATAAATAAAATAAAGTATCTACCATTCCTTTCTTTCTTTCTAGTTAACTACTTGGGACCCCTAACCTGCCCTTATTGGTGTCAATTATTTTTTTCTTGAGGCTTCTTCACCCCAGCTCTTCCAAGAACTGTGAGGGTTTAATTGATCCCAAAGGCATAAATCCTGCTTTTAAGGTCCAGGTGGGGAGGAATTGGTAATCTGCCCTGCCCACTGACACAGTTCCTTCTTAGGCTGCCATTTGAAGCTGCTGTTGAAGACTGATTCTGCTCATTGTGATGGATACAGCTAAGTTCACTGCTAAGTTCATCATTCTAAGTTTATCATGCCCTTCACTTGAGCTGCTTAAGAATATGTATTTCTGTTCTAATTCAGAGTTTCAGCTTCTGATCTTGAATAAGATATCCTGCCTGGGTACCTGGACTTGGAGACCTCCATTACAAGTTAGGCCAGACCAGCTCCTTTCCTATTATAATCAATTTGTAGTGCCTTGCATTGAGCCTGGATTCCTAGCCAAAGCTCCCTTTCCCCTTTCTTAAATTCTAATGTGGGATTTTCCTCTTCTGTTTCCTTTCTCAGTACCTGATGTTGGATAGAGCAATTCTTGTCCACTTTAACAGCTTTTCCTTATTTTGAATCTTGGAAAGCCAAGTTTTTGTTCTCAGTACCTTTCCTCCTCTATGTCTCTCTGCTCCTATGGAAATTGCCCCATAACTCCTGTTGGGATATGTGTGTCAGGGGGATTGGGGTGGTGGTATGAGCCCAAACTTTGTATTAAAGCCTAAAGCAGACTTACAAAATCAAATAAAATTTATATCTCTGTGTCTTAACCTTGCCTAACTAAGGTCACTCAGGTGATAATGTCTCTGAACAAAGAAAATCCATTCCAGTATTCTGTACCTGCCTTATCAGAGATCACTTTACGTTAGTAATAAAAGAGAAAAACTAAAAATGAAAAATGACAAATAGCCTAGAAAATGATATTACCCAGAATTGGCAAGGATATAGAGCTATAAATATCCCACCGTACTACTGGTGTGAGTGGAAATTGATAAAAACATTTGTGTAGCTATTTATATTAAATGGTATATCATTTAGCTATTGCTATATAAAAAACTACCCCAAAATTCAATGGCTTAAAATAATAAACATTTATTATTCTTCACAAGTCTACAAGTCAGCTGGGAAGTTCTGCTAGTTTGGGTTAGTCTTAGTTATTTATCTGTGGTCAGCTCTAGTTAGATAGGTAGCTTTATTCCTCTTGGCTGGGCTCTCTCAAGGGTCTGAGATCAGCTAGCTACAGGCTTTTCTAGGATGGCTTTGCCTGGGATAAATGGGATCCTGTTTGTACTCAGCTGGATGGAACAGGCTTCTTCACATGCAGTATCAGGATTCTAAGAGACTGAGAAGTAGCATACAAGGCCTCTTGAGACCTAGGCTTGGAATTTACGGTCCCTTCTACCAAACTGTATTGGCCAAACAAGCCACAAGCTCAACTCTATTTTTAGTTTTTTATGGCACCTCCATACTGTTCTCCATAGTGGCTGTACCATTTTACATTCCCACAACAGTGATTCTACCAAACAGAAATAAACTTACAGGTGTAGAAAACAAACTGATGGTTTCCAGGGGGTAAGGGGGGGAGGGGTAAATTGGAAGATTGGGATTGACATATACACACTACCACATATAAAATAGATAACTAATAAGGACCTACTGTATAGCACAGAGAACTATACTCAATAATCTGTAATGGCCTATATGGGAAAGAATCTACAAAAGAGTGGATACATGGATATGTATAACTGATTCACTTTGCTGTACACCTGAAACTAACACAACACTGTAAATCAACTATACTCCAATAAAAATTTTTTAAAAAGTCACAAGCTCAACTCAGATTCAAGGGGTGGAAAAAAAGATTACAATTTTTAATGAGAGGAGCTACATAATCACATTGCAAAAGTGTGTGTCATAAAAGTGACTCATTTTTTGATGTTAGACTGCTGGCAGCTTTTCATCTTTTCTCCTCCCTCTTCCCCTTCTGCCCCATATCTGGGCAAGCTGATAAGAAAGCCTGGGTGCACCCTCCTTTGGAGCCAGTGGGGAATTCAAACCGCTAAGCTCCTGCCCATGCAGGAACCTTGACCTGAGCACCACCTCTTCACCATCATAAAACTCCAAGCAGCCAGGTCCTCTTCCTACTCTCTCAAGCCATACTTGAGTCAGTGTTGGAGAGGTGCTATGCTTTTCCCTAAAAGTCTCATTATTTAAGTGATACACCTTTTCATACCCTCTTGGTGTATGTGTATGGCATCATTAACCTTGATACCAAAATCAAATTTTGGGGTTCATCCTGAGTGGCACAACAGTGTGGATACTTGGTAAATGTGAAGAAATGCAGCCATTTGTGTAATCTATTACGATCAGCATTTGCTACAGTATATTAGTCACAAGCAATGCCCCAATCTCAGTAGCTTATCAAGACCAAGGCGTATTTTTTGCTGATGTTACATCTTTTTTTTTGTGTGTGTGTGTGGTGGGCTTTGTTCTATTCTTGTTGGCTATGGTTGTAGCTATGGCTACTGATGTCACCACAGGAGGCTGATAGCTGCTATCTACTTGGTTCGGTTGCATGGATCATTTTATTCCAAGCTGATGGGACGAGCCCTCATCTGGAACATACAGTTCTAATGTCAGAGAAAGAGGAGTAAAAGAGCTGCATCAAAAACGCAATGTCCTTTGAAGTTTCTACTCTGATGTGGTATAGGTCACACCTTCCTATATGCACTTGGCCAAAGCAAGGCATTTATCCATGCTCAGTGGCAATGGGACATGAATAAATACTCCTTCCACAGAAGGCATTATAAATCACATGGCAATGGATGAATAATCCTCTTAGCGGAAGGGAGGAAATTAACTGGGAAAAATAATATAATCTACCCAGGAACTTTTGCAAAAGTGTCAAAGCTTTATATTTTTTCTTAGTTTTTGATCTACTAATTTTCTATCTAAGAATTTAACCTAAGCAACAGGATGTTTGAAAATATGGAGCTATGAGGGGGATCATCACAACCTATGCAAGAGAAACTCCCATCAATAGGGTATTTGCTAATATATTATAATACGTTATTATGATACAATGTATTTATCCATTAAAAGTATATTATGGAAGAACACTTAACAATATCAAAAATGTTCACAATATTGTGATAAAAGTTTATATAGAGAGTATATACCAAAGGGCTTATTCATTTTTAGAAAGTTTTAATTGTAGTAAAAAATACATAACATAAAATTTACCATTTTATGGTTATGAAGAACCTAGGGGCAAGACAGGAATAAAGACTCAGACATAGAGAATGGACTTGAGGACACAGGGAGGGCGAAGGGTAAGCTGGGATGAAGTGAGAGAGTAGCACTGACGTATATACACTACCAAATATAAAACAGATAACTAGTGGGAAGCAGCCACATAGCACAAGGAGATCAGCTTGGTGCTTTGTGACCACCTAGAGGGGTGGGATAGGGAGGGTGGGAGGGAGACACAAGAGAGAGGGGATATGGGGATGTATGTATAAGTATAGCTGATTCACTTTGTTCTACAGCAGAAACTAACACACCATTGTAAAGCAATTATATTCCAGTAAAGATGTCAAAAATTTTTTTTACCATTTTAACCATTTTTAAGTGTTTTAGCTTATTTATTTTTAAGAAAAAATTATTTATATAACTATGTATTGGGAAAACACCAGTAAGAAACCCATGTTGAACATTTATAGAGATAAGATATCTCTGTGTGTTAGGTAAACTTTATTTTCTACTTTTCATTTACTGTTATTTACTGAAATCTTAAAAGAACATGTTTCTTTTGCAATATGAAAGAGTATAAAATGTGAGAAGTGGTGAGAACTTGGAGATCATGGATGTAAAAAAATATGGAAATGCAAATTTTAACTTATGACCACAAAGGTATGATAAATAATGCTATGTGAAGCATCCAGTGTTTGCACAGCTTAAATTTGACACCAAGTTTATGATATTTTAAAAGTGGTGTTAATGGATCGGTGATTTTTTTTCTCAGTTGGCACTGATTTGGATAACACTAATCAAAATGTCTCAAAGCATGCTATTGGAATACCTCCACATCAGAGTTTAGACTGTCAGCACCCTTTGATATGGGGAGGAATGTTAGGCCATTCTGGGTCCTAGATTTTCACAATCTAGACTATTTTTCCAAAGAGTAGAAGAAAAAGGTAATGTATAAATAGTTTTGCTTTATTGGTATTCAGTTGGATTATAATACCTAGCTGATGAGAAAGCCTCTCTTTGGTGTATCAGCAGTTGGAAAGCAGGAGCTTTATCTTGCATATACTGTGTCAGAAGCCCTAAGTGGATCTATGTCCTTGAAGACGAATGTCTGTGACTGATGGCTGACAGCTCTGCAAGGTTATAGTAAAAGAGACCATCACCTGCCTTAAAAATGGTGTGTGTTAAAAGGAACAATTACTTTCAATTTCAACTGCTTTGTCAATAGTTAGGGACCTCTAAAAGTTAATTTACACATTCATTCCATATAATGAATGACTACATCTAATACCTGGGGCACAGAGTAATTAAATGGAATGTTTGAATTGGAATTGCAGAGACTTTGCAAATTATTTCTTGCTCTTAAATGCCAAATCAATCTAATGTAGTTTTAAATTAGTAAACTAAATATGTAGTAAATTTACAGTAAGTCAAATGTAGGTATGATGTTATTCTACTAAATTGACAGGAAAAAGGCAAAATATAGACCCTAACTCAATATTACAGATTATGCTTTTGTGGGTCCCTTTAGTGTAAGGGACAGATGGCCTGTAATGTACAATGTTTCCTGGAACATCAATATGTTATACTTCATTCCAATGACTCTAATTTTTAAGATAAGTTAAGAGTCTCCATTTAAGAAGAAAGGAGTATAAAATGCGTAATTTCAATTAGTCTCTCAGTAGTGAGCTTATAAAAAATAGTTGCTAAAAGAAGAAACTTGTTTTATTTAGAAAATTCTTCATGTTCACTTTATCTTTGATTCTTTTGCCTTATAAAGATCAGGTCATTCTGTGAAGCGATGGGCAGAGTTTCGTTATTTGCCGTGTTTTCCTTTAAGTTGCAGAATGGTTTCTTCAAACAAAAGCTTATACGGGAGTCTAGTTTATCACAAGGAGCTGCTATGCCTGGGGGAAAGGTGGTGTAGGACACGGTTTGGAGTTCTGTTCACCTGGCATCCTTGATCCAGTTCTCTTTGTTGGCCCCTGATGCAACTCCGGAGATCTGGGCTCCAGGAGAAGCCGGTTTTAACCATGAATTTGAAGCATAAAGCAACACAACATTGCTCTCAGAAGTAAATCCATATATTGTCCCTCCCACCATTCACACTTGTAAAAACAACTCCACTAAAACACTGCAAGCTTGTAAATTGTGGTCAGTTTTCAGGAGTTTACAATTTCTACCATGGAAATGTTTGAATTTTAACATTTCCATTAAAATGATGGAGGTATCACATTTTCATAGAGAACATCTGTTGGAGTTAAGTTTAACATGGTCTTACCTGTAATTAAGGCCACAACAGATTTATTCAGACACTTGCACATGGGGTTCAGCATGCCACACATGCCAGCCTCTTATTTTAATATGGGAGAGGGTAATCTGTGGCTTAGTGACGTGGAACCAAAGGTTACAGAGCCAAGGTAACATAGGAAGAGAGAACATAATTTTTTATGTATGAAGGAGACAGATTACCTAGAGTTTTAAGGCAGAACAAAGAAAAATTTGAGACTTGCGTGATGCAGGAAGCAGTGAAGATTTAGAACTAAGCTATGTTCAGGAGAGGACAGCAAAAATGTGATTGAATTCCTTCAAAGGTTTGATCTTCATGCAGCCCAATCCTAAATCAATTATCTTATGCTCAAACCAATCAGCTACCAGGTGTGAAGGACCATACACAATTTGTGGGGTCCAGTGCAAAATGAAAATGAGACACCCCTTGTTCAAAAAGCAGGAAAAAATCTTGCTAAAGGTACTAACTATAAAGTTTTTTTCCTTCCATTCATGGTTTCTCTCTGACTTATCATGATGAATTTTATTTGCTATTTAATGCCATTATGTCAAGAAAAATAAAAAATTTAAATCATTAGCATGAATTTTACTGTTCGTCTTTACCTTGTGCAATACCAGTTTTAATGCAAATTTTAGGGCATTTAACTCTTACACAGAACCACCAAAATCACACAGTTCATATTTTGTAGCTCATATATGTATATTTATTTTATTCCTACCAGAACAGTGGAAATGCTACTGAAAACTGGTTCAACTCTTTCTATATCACTTTTTGATGTGCACACATTTTACTAATATCCTCTACCCTCAGCTTACTGATAAATAAGAAAGGATTGAAAGGAAAAGGTACTACGGATTGTCCTATCTTTCCCTTTCCTTCTATGTGATCATTTTCAGCATAAGTGGTCAGTTAACACAGGGAGGTAACATGAGTAAGAAGGGATATGATGGCGTTCCTTTGCCATTTCTGTTTCTGAGAATTCTATCGCCTTCTTTCAGCACTTCAACAAGTGCTGGTTTGAATGGGTAGCATGACCTCTCAAGGCTGTTGACATTCCCACTTAGTCATAAAGGTAACATGCTTATCTTGGACTCTGAGTCTTGTTGAACTCCCACACATCTTGGCTCCACCAGAATTCTCTGCTCAGGGGCATCTTGAATGTTATTCGCAAATGACCAAGGGACCTATGTAATAATAATTAACTACCTAAGGTAGTTATTATTACTATTACTATCACTATTATTGTTATTGCTTGGTGATTGTTTTAGCCTATTTGGGCTGCTATAACAAAATACCATAGACTGGGTGGCTTATAAACAGCAGACATCTATTTGTCACAGTTCTGAAGGTTAGGAGTTCTAGATCATAGTGCTAGCAGATTCAGTGTCTGGTGACAGCCTGCTTCCTTGTTCATAAATGGCCACTTTTCACTATTTCCTTTCTTGGTGGAAGAGGCAATAGATCTTTCTCTGCTTTCTTTTATAAAGGCACTAATCTTATGCTTGTGGCTCTGCCCTTGTAGCCTAATCACCCCCCAAAGGCCCCACTTCCTAACACCATCAACATGGAGGTCAGGATTTCAACCCTCAAGGTGAATTTTGGGGGTCACAAACATTCAGGCCATATCAGTGATAGAATTTCCCCACCTTGGGTTGCCCATGTCATGTCCTCAAACACTTTACATGATGTCCATGTGTTCTGTTTTTTTCTCTGCTTAGCACTATGCATTTTGTTGACCATGTCCAGTGCTTCTCATCCTGGCTTACTTATTGGTCAAAGAAGAGAACAGAATCAGTGGGAGGTGGTAGATGTAGCTTGCGTAGAAATACCACTCCCATTCCCCACCCCCCATTTTTTTTTCTTTTTGTGACTCTTGCCACTGAGACATATTTAGGTTTTCCCATCCTGTTTAGAGTTCCTCTATCACCTAGGGAACATGATGCTCTAGAAAGGTGGTTCTAAGACTTGTGATTAGACGTTTTGTTTTCTCCAGACTTTAGATTTTAATATTCTTTGCATTAACTTCTTACAGTAGGCTGAATAATTGTCCCCCCAAAGTTGTCCATGCCCTAATCCCTGGTACCTGTAAATATGTTACTTTACATGGTAAAAGGGTCTTCATAAATGTGCTCAAGTTAAGAATCTTGACATGGGGAAATTATCCTGGATTATCTGGGTGGGCCCAATGTCATCAGAAAGGTTCTTTTAAGAGGGAGGCAGCAGTATCAGAGTGAAAGAGAGAAGAAGAGGTTGGAGAATAGGGAAAACACTACACTGCTGATTTTGAAAATGAAGGCAGGCACTATGAGCCAAAGAATGTAGGTTGCCTCTAGAAGCTGGAGAGGACAAGGAAGCAGATTTTCCCCTAGAGCCTCCAGAGGGAAATAGTCTTGCTGATACCTTGATTTTAACCACTGAAACTGATATTGGATTTTTGACCTTTAGAAGTATGATAATAAATTTGTGTTGTTTTAAGCCACTAAATTTGTGGTGTGATGTTGCAACAGCAATAGAAAGTGGATATACCTCTCTTCTTAATAGTTTTGTTAACTAAAATATTTCCCCTCAATGGATGGATTATGCTACTTAATAAATCCTAGTGTTATGATATTAACAGAAGAATTTTGGTCTTAGTATATAGGTCGAGTATCTCTAGAAGTGTCTGAAGATTCTCCTTTTATTAACCTAATCTAATGGAATTACATGAAATAAGGTCAACTTCATGAAATAAAATCTTATTACATGAAATAAGATCAACTAAATCTTTTAAAAAACTGCAGAACACAGTTGATGATGAAAGTAAGGAATTCATTTTAGTCTGTTAACATATTTGATTGTAAACTATGACCAAGAGCATGTGTATGATACAAAGAGGAATATTTGACCTCATGGAGTTTATGATCTACTAATGAAATAAAACAATACACAAATAACTGCCATACTGGTTAAAATATGGGTGCCATGAGAGAGATATAATGTGATATTGGAGCTTAATATAGGAAAATAATACATTCTGGATGACAGAATGGGAAGGTCATCAGACTGGACCCATAATATAGTTGTTACTTGTGTTGAACTTTAGATAATGGGTAGGGATTTATTAGGTGAAGATGGAAGAAGTAGTGAGAGAAAAGGATGTTTCAGGTGAGAGAAATAATGTGAACTAAATGATAGGAGGAAAATAAAACAGGTCTTAATTTAGGAACAGATTAAGAAAAGATATTCCAGATTAGGAATAGATGGGATTGTTTGGAATGTAGTATATATAAAAGGGCTTAACAGGAGGAGATAGCATGGAAAGGCGGAGAGTAGTGTGTTCAGAGGATATTAAATGTTGTGTTTAGAAGTTTTGGACTTGGGTCTACAGGCAAAGGAGTTTGATGCATTTGCAGAGCCAAGGAGAATCATAGGAAGAGATTTTCCAGGCGGGGTTTAAACACGTGTGCCTGAAGAGTAGGAGACAAGTGAGGTTTAGAGACAAAAAACTAAATTTTATTTCTGAGTATGCTCCAAACTTGGATAAATCCTTTCTTATTCTGCTCATTTGTAAAGCTATTGTTTTGAAATGGTTTGTGGATGAGATTACTTATAGGTTTAATAATCTGTGATTCTGTGATACTGAGTTTCACTTTGGGGTATTGCAGAGATGTCATAGTTTGAATTGTGGAAATAGTTGAGACCACAGAGGGAATAAGTGTAAAATTAGAAGTAAGAGCACCAACAATATAGGTATGTGGGAAGTACAGGAGATGGAATCAGAGAAGGGCACTAAAGAGATATCAGAGAAGGAAGAGAACTCAGGGTCAGGAAAGCCATCAGATAGGAGATGCCAAAAAGGGCAAAGGTAGGGAAATTTTAGCTTGTTTATGGGCTGAAAGGTAAAATTCAAAATTAAAAAATACGCTGCGAGGAGATGTCAGGTGGGCAAGATTTTCTCAAGAGATGGAAGAAATAAAACCAAGGGTGTTGCAGGGAAGTTAGATATAGAAAGAAGGAGGTACTCTTCTTTGTTACGGAAGAGGAGAAAGTGACAAGGTAAGGGTTTAGAGACACCTTGAGAGGGAGCCTGGGAAGGTGAAGAGTTTCAGGATGAACAGCTTTCACATTCTTCATATGATGAGGTGATTGAATTTGCTGAGAGTGAAGAAAGTTGTTGAATAGTAAAGGATGTGAAGGAAGAGGAAAACTGAAAAACCACGGCTGCAAGTCCAAAAGGGAACTAATAAACTAAAACTAATTTTAATTAAGATTAAAATAATAAAATTAAATAATAAATAATAAAAATTTAAAAAGTGGTTTTCAAAGGAGAATAATGAGGAAGAATGTGTTTGATCGAATATTAGAACATATAACAAGGTTGCAGTAAATACAGCAATATGGGTTTATAACATGACCAGCCTGACTGATCAATGGATCAAAATACATAGTCTAGACATAGATATGAGTAAATATAACAAATTACCATATGATGAGGAAGATATTAAGAATCAGAAGAAGGAGAGATAGATTTTTCAATATATAATATTGGATCAAACATTAAATTGTTAACGTTTTACAATTGTTAAAAGTCAGGCTAACCTTGTACAAATAATAAGGTCCAAACTTTGCCTTATACTTCATACCAAAAAATTGCAAATGACTCTGAGACTTAAGTGTAAAAGCAAAATTATGAAAGTGAAGGAAATAAAAATGGTGAATATTTTGATAACTCAAGGTAGGTGATTCTTTATAAGCATGAAAACAAATGCAAAACTTAAAGGAAGAACTGAAGTGAGTAAAGTCCTCGTCTCAGGCGCGGGAAGGAAAGAATGTCTATTTCACTTGTACAAAGGTTAGACACAGCAGAGATTTGACTGTCCATTCTTTTTTTTTTTTTTTTTTAATAATTTATTTATTTATTATTTATTTTTGGCTGTGTTGGGTCTTCATTTCTGTGCGAGGGCTTTCTCTAGTTGCGGCAAGCGGGGGCCACTCTTCATCGCGGGGCGCGGGCCTTTCACTATCGCGGCCTCTCTTGTTGCGGAGCACAGGCTCCAGACGTGCAGGCTCAGTAGCTGTGGCTCACGGGCCCAGCCGCTCCGCGGCATGTGGGATCCTCCCAGACCAGGGCCCGAACCCGTGTCCCCTGCATTAGCAGGCAGACTCTCAACCACTGTACCACCAGGGAAGCCCCTGACTGTCCATTCTTGAAGAACCACACCACTGAGGAGACCTTCAAGATGGCATAGGAGTAAGACGTGGAGATCACCTTCCTCCCCATAAATACATCTACATGTGGAACAACTCCTACAGAACACCTACTGAATGCTGGCAGAAGACCTCAGACTTCCCAAAAGGCAAGAAACTCCTCACGTACCTGGGTAGGGCAATAGAAAAAAGGAAAAACAGAGACAAAAGAATAAGGATGGGACCTGCATCAGTGGGAGGGAGCTGTGAAGGAGGAAAAGTTTCCACACACTAGGAAGGCCCTTCGCGGGTGGAGACTGCGGGTGGTGGACGGGGGAGCTTCGGAGCCACGGAGGAGAGTGCAGCAACAGGGGTGCGGTGGGCAAAGTGGGGAGATTCCCGCACAGAGGATCGGTGCTGACCAGCGTTCACCAGCCCGAGAGGCTTGTCTGCTCACCTGCCATGGTGGGTGGGAGCTGGGAGCTGAGGCTCCAGCATCGGAGGTCAGATCCCAGGGAGAGGACTGGGGTTGGCCATGTGAACACACCCTGAAGGGGGCTAGTGTGCCACAGCTAGCTGGGAGGGAGTCCGGGAAAAAGTCTGGAACTGCCGAAGAGGCAAGAGACCATTGTTTCGGAGTGCACGAGGAGAGGGGATTCAGAGCGCTGCCTAAATGAGCTCCAGAGATGGGCATCAGCCACGGTTATCAGCGTGGACACCAGAGATGGGCATGAAATGCTAAGGCTGCTGCTGCAGACACAAAGAAGCCTGTGTGCAAGCACAAGTCACTATCCAAATCTCCCCTTCCGGGAGCCTGTGCAGTGCGCCACTGCTAGGATCCTGTGATCCAGGGACAAATTCCCTGGGAGAACACATGGTGTGCCTCAGGCTGTTACAACGTCATGATGGCCTCTGCCGCCTCTGGCTCACCCCACATTCCATACCATACCACACCCTCTCCCCAGCCTGAGTGAGCCAGAGCCCCCTAATTGGCTGCTACTTTAACCCCGTGTGTGGGCGGGAACAGACGCACTCAGGTGACCTACAGGCAGAGGCGGGTCCAAATCCAAAGCTGAACCCCAGGAGCTGTGCGAACACAGAAGAGAAACGGACATGTCACCCAGCAGCCTCAGGAGCAGCGGATTAAATCTCCACAATCAACTTGATGTACCCTGCATGTGTGGAATACCTGAATAGACAATGAATCATCCCAAAACTGAGGCCGTGGACTTTGGGAAGAACTGTAGACTTGGGGTTTGCTGCATGCAACTGACTGGTTTCTGGTTTTATGTTTATCTTAGTTTAGTATTTAGAGTTTGTTGTAATTGGTAGTTTTGTTTATTGATTTGGTTTTTCTCTTTATCATTTTTTAAAAATATAGATATATATATATATATTGTTCCTTTTTCTCCGTTTGTGAGTGTTTATGTGTATATTTCTTTGTGTGATTTTCTCTGTATAGCTTTGCTTTTACCATTTGTCCTAGGGTTCTGTCTGTCCTTTTTTTTTTTTTTAAATTCTTTTAGTGTAGTTTTTAGCACTTGTTAACATTGATGGATTTGTTTTTTGGTTTGGTAGCTCTCTTCTTTCTTTCTTTCTTTTTTCTTTTTTTTAAATACTATTAAATATTTTATTTTTAATCTTTTTTTCTATTTTTTATTTTAACAACTTTATTTCTTTTTATTTTCTTTTTTTCTCCCTTTTCTTCCGAGCTGTGTTGCTGACAGGGTCTTGGGGCTCTGGCGGGGTGTCAGGCCTGTGCCTCTGAGGTGGGAGAGCCAAGTTCAGAACATTAGTCCACCAGAGACCTCCCAATATCAAACAGCAAAAGCTCTCCCAGAGATCTCCATCTCAATTCTACGACCCAGCTCCACTCAATGACCAGCAAGCTACAGTGCTGGACACCCTATGCCAAACAATTAGCAAGACAAGAACAGAACGCCACCCATTAGCAGAGAGGCTGACTAAAATCACAATAAGGTCACAGACAACCCAAAACACACTATCGGACGCGGTCCTGCCCACCAGAAAGATAAGATTCAGTCTCATCCACCAGAACACAGACACAACTCCCCTCCATCAGGAAGCCTACACAACCCACTGAACCAACCTTACCCACTGGGGGCAGACACCAAAAACAATGGGAACTGGGAATCTTCAGCCTGTGAAAAGGAGACACCAAACAGTAAGTTAAAGAAAATGAGAAGACAGAGAAACACACAGCAGACGAAGGAGCAAGGTAAAAACCCACCAGACCAAACAAATGAAGAGGAAATAGGCAGTCTACCTGCAAAAGAATTCATAGTCATGATAGTAAAGATGATCCAAAATCTTGGAAATGGAATGGAGAAAATACAAGAAACATTTAATAAGGACCTAGAAGAACTAAAGAGCAAACGGACAATGATGAACAACACAATAAATGAAATTAAAAATTCTCTAGAAGGGATCAATAGCAGAATAACTGAGGCAGAAGAACGGATAAGTGACCTGGATGATAAAATAATGGAAATAACAACTGCAGAGTAGAATAAAGAAAAAAGAATGAAAAGAATTGAGGACAGTGTTAGAGACCTCTGGGACAACATTATACACACCAACATTCGAATTATAGGGGTCCCAGAAGAAGAAGAGAAAAAGAAAGGGACTGAGAAAATATTTGAAGAGATTATATTTGAAAATGTCCCTAATATGGGAAAGGAAATAGTTAATAAAGTCCAGGAAGCACAGAGAGTCCCATATAGGATATATCCAAGGAGAAACACGCCAAGACACATATTAATCAAACTATCAAAAATTAAATACAAAGAAAAATATATTAAAAGCAGCAAGGGAAAAGCAACAAATAACGTACAAGGGAATCCCCATAAGGTTAACAACTGATCTTTCAGCAGAAACTCTGCAAGCTAGAAGGGTGTGGCAGGACATATTTAAAGTGATGAAAGGGAAAAACCGACAACTAAGATTACTCTCCCCAGAAATGATCTCATTCAGATTTGACCGAGAAATTAGAAACCTTACAGACAAGCAAAAGCTAAGAGGATTCAGCACCACCAAACCAGCTCTACAACAAATGCTAAAGGAACTTCTATTGGCAGGAAACACAAGAGAAGGAAAAGACTTACAATAACAAACCCAAAACAATTAAGAAAATGGTAAGAGGAACATACATATTGATAATTACCTTAAATGTAAATGGATTATATGTGCCCCCCAAAAGACATAGACTGGCTGAATGGATACAAAAACAAGACCTGTATATGTGCTGTCTTCAAGAGACACACTTCAGACCTAGGGACACATACAGACTGAAAGTGAGGGGATGGAAAAAGATATTCCATACAAATGGAAATCAAAAGAGAGCTGGAGTAGAAATTCTCATATCAGACAAAATAGAGTTTAAATTAAAGACTATTACAAGAGACAAAGGACACTAAATTATGATGATGGGATCAATCCAAGAAGAAGATTTAACAATTGTAAATATTTATGCACCCAACATAGGAGCACCTCAATACATAAGGCAAATGTGAACAGCCATAAAAAGGGAAATTGACAGTAACACAATGATAGTTGGGGACTTTAACACCCCACTTTCACCAATGGACAGATCATCCAAAATGAAAATAAATAAGGAAACACAAGCTTTAAATGATACATTAAACAAGATGGACTTAATTGATATTTATAGGACATTCTACCCAAAAACAACAGAATACACATTTTTCTCAAGTGCTCATGGAACATTCTCCAGGATAGATCATATCTTGGGTCATAAATCAAGCCTTGGTAAATTTAAGAAAATTGAAATCGTATCAAGTATCTTTTCCGACCACAACGCTATGAGACTAGATATCAATTACAGGAAAAGATCTGTAAAAAATACAAACACATGGAGGCTACACAATACACTACTTAATAACGAAGTGATTACTGAAGAAATCAAAGGGGAAATCAAAAAATACGTAGAAACAAATGACAATGGAGATACGACGACCCAAAACCTATGGGACGCAGCAAAAGCAGTGCTAAGAGGGAAGTTTATAGCAATACAAGCCTACCTCAAGAAACAGGAAATATCTGTAATAAACAACCTAACCTTGCACCTGAAGCAATTAGAGAAAGAAGAACAAAAAAACCCCAAAGCCAGCAGAAGGAAAGAAATTATAAAGATCAGGTCAGAAATAAATGAAAAAGAAATGAAGGAAACAATAGCAAAAATCAATGAAACTAAAAGCTGGTTCTTTGAGAAGATAAACAAAAGTGATAAACCATTAGCCAGACTCATCAAGAGAAAAAGGGAGAAGACTCAGATCAATAGAATTAGAAATGAAAAAGGAGAAGTAACCACTGACACTGCAGAAATACAAAAGATCATGAGAGATTACTACAAGCAACTCTATGCCAATAAAATGGACAACCTGGAAGAAATGGACAGATTCTTAGAAATGCACAACCTTCCGAGACTGAACCAGGAAGAAATAGAAAATATGAACAGACCAATCACAAGCACTGAAATTGAAACTGTGATTAAAAACCTTCCAACAAACAAAAGCCCAGGACCAGATGGCTTCACAGGTGAATTCTATCAAACATTTAGAGACGAGCTAACACCTATCCTTCTCAAACTCTTCCAAAATATTGCAGAGGGAGGAACACTCCCAAACTCATTCTACGAGGCCACCATCACCCTGATACCAAAACCAGACAAAGATGTCACAAAGAAAGAAAACTACAGGCCAATATCACTGATGAACATAGATGCAAAAGTCCTCAACAAAATACTAGCAAACAGAATCCAACAGCACATTAAAAGGATCATACACCATGATCAAGTGGGGTTTATCCCAGGAATGCAAGGATTCTTCAATATACGCAAATCAATCAATGTGATACACCATATTAACAAATCGAAGGAGAAAAACCATATGATCATCTCAATAGATGCAGAGAAAGCTTTCGACAAAATTCAACACCCATTTATGATAAAAGCCCTGCAGAAAGTAGGCATAGAGGGAACTTTCCTCAACATAATAAAGGCCATATATGACAAACCCACAGCCAACATTGTCCTCAATGGTGAAAAACTGAAACCATTTCCACTAAGATCAGGAACAAGACAAGGTTGCCCACTCTCACCACTATTATTCAACATAGTTTTGGAAGTGTTAGCCACAGCAATCAGAGAAGACAAAGAAATAAAAGGAATCCAAATCGGAAAAGAAGAAGTAAAGCTGTCACTATTTGCAGATGACATGATACTATACATAGAGAATCCTAAAGATGCTACCAGAAAACTCCTAGAGCTAATCAATGAATTTGGTAAAGTAGCAGGATACAAAATAAATGCACAGATATCTCTTGCATTCCTATACAGTAATGACGAAAAATCTGAAAGTGAAATTAAGAAAACACTCCCATTTACCATTGCAACAAAAAGAATAAAATATCTAGGAATAAACCTACCTAAGGAGACAAAAGACCTGTATGCAGAAAATTATAAGACACTGATGAAAGAAATTAAAGATGATACAAATAGATGGAGAGATATACCATGTTCCTGGATTGGAAGAATCAACATTGTGAAAATGACTACTACCCAAAGCAATCTACAGATTCAATGCAATCCCTATCAAACTACCACTGGCATTTTTCACAGAACTAGAACAAAAAATTTCACAATTTGTATGGAAACACAAAAGATCCCGAATAGCCAAAGCAATCTTGAGAACGAAAAATGGAGCTGGGGGAATCAGGCTTCCTGACTTCAGACTATATTACAAAGCTTCAGTAATCAAGACAGTTTGGTACTGGCACAAAAAAAGAAATATAGATCAATGGAACAGGATAGAAAGCCCAGAGATAAACCCACACACATATGGTCACCTTATCTTTGATAAAGGAGGCAAGCATATACAGTGGAGAAAAGACAGCCTCTTCAATAAGTGGTGCTGGGAAAATTGGACAGCTACATGTAAAAGTATGAAATTAGAACACTCCCTGACACCATGCACAAAAATAAACTCAAAATGGATTAAAGACCTAAGTGTAAGGGCAGACACTATCAAACTCTTAGAGGAAAACATAGGCAGAACACTCTATGACATACATCACAGCAAGATTCTTTTTGACCCAGCTCCCAGAGAAATGGAAATAAGAACACAAATAAACAAATGGGACCTAATGAAACTTAAAAGCTTTTGCACAGCAAAGGAAACCATAAACAAGACCAAAAGACAACCCTCAGAATGGGAGAAAATATTTGCAAATGAAGCAACTGACAAAGGATTAATCTCCAAAATTTACAAGCAGCTCATGCAGCTCAATAACAAAAAAACGAACAACCCAATCCAAAAATGGGCAGAAGACCTAAATAGACATTTCTCCAAAGAAGATATACAGATGGCCTACAGACACATGAAAGAATGCTCAACATCATTAATCATTAGAGAAATGCAAATCAAAACTACAATGAGATATCATGTCACGCCGGTCAGAATGGCCATCATCAAAAAATCTAGAAACAATAAATGCTGGAGAGGGTGTGGAGGAAAGGGAACACTCTTGCACTGTTGGTGGGAATGTAAATTGATACAGCCACTATGGAGAACAGTATGGAGGTTCCCGAAAAAACTACAAATAGAACTACCATACGACCCAGCAATCCCACTACTGGGCATATACCCTGAGAAAACCATAGTTCAAAAAGAGTCATGTACCAAAATGTTCATTGCAGCTCTATTTACAATAGCCAGGACATGGAAGCAACCTAAATGTCCATCGACAGATGAATGGATAAAGAAGATGTGGCACATATATACAATGGAATATTACTCAGCCATAAAAAGAAATGAAATGGAGGTATTTGTAATGAGGTGGATGGAGTTAGAGTCTGTCATACAGAGTGAAGTAAGTCAGAAAGAGAAAAACAAATACAGTATGCTAACACATATATACGGAATCTAAGGAAAAAAAAAAAAGGGCCATGAAGAACCTAGTGGCAAGACGGGAATAAAGACACAGACCTACTAGAGAATGGACTTGAGGATATGGGGAGGGGGTGGGGTGAGATGTGACAGGGTAAGAGAGTGTCATGGACATATATACACTACCAAATGTAAAATAGATAACTAGTGGGAAGCAGCCGCATAGCACAGGGAGATCAGCTCGGTGCTTTGTGACCACCTAGAGGGGTGGGATGGGGAGGGTGGGAGGGAGGGAGATGCAAGAGGGAAGAGAAATGGGAACATATTGTATATGTATAACTGATTCACTTTGTTATAAAGCAGAAGCTAACACACTATTGTAAGGCAATTATACTTCAATAAAGATATTGAAAAAAAAAATCCAAAAAAAAAAAAAAAAAGACGATGGACTTAATTGATATTTATAGGACATTCCTTCCAAAAACAAAGGAATACACTCTCCTCTCAAGTGCTCATGGAACATTCTCCAAGATAAATCATATCTTGGGTCACATATCAAGTCTAGCTAAAAATTAAGAAAATCGAAATCATATCAAGTATCTTTTCTGACCACAATGCTATGAGATTAGATATCAAAGGAAGAAATCTGTAAAAAATACAAACATATGGAGGCTAAACAATACACTACTTAATAACCAAGAGACCACTGAAGAAACCAAAGAGGATATCAAATAATACTTAGAAACAAATGACAATGAAAAAACGATGACACAAAACCTATGGGATGCAGCAAAAGCATTTCTAAGTGGGAAGTTTATAGGAATAAAATCCTACCTCAAGAAACAAGAAACATCACAAATACACAACCTAACCTTATACCTAAAGCAATTAGAGAAAGAAGAACCAAATGACCCCAAAGTTAGCAGAAGGAAAGAAATCATAAAGATCAGATCAGAAATAAGTGAAAAAGAAATGAAGGAAATGATAGCAAAAATCAATAAAACTAAAAGCTGGTTTTGTGAGAAGATAAACAAAATTGATAAACCATTAGCCAGACTCATCAAGAAGAAAAGGGAGACGACTCAAATCAGTAGAATTAGAAATGAAAAAGGAGAAGTAACAACTGACCCTGCAGAAATACAAAGGATCATGAGAAATTACTACAAGCAACTATATGCCAATAAAATGGCAACCTGGAAGAAATGGAAAAATTCTTAGAAACGCACAACCTTCCAAGACTGAACCAGGAAGAAATAGAAAATATAAACAGGCCAATCACAAGCACTGAAATTGAAACTGTGATTAAAAATCTTCCAACAAACAAAAGCCTAGGACCATATGGCTTCACAGGCGAATTCTATCAAACATTTAGAGAAGAGCTAACACCTATCCTTCTCAAACTCTTCCAAAATATAGCAGAGGGTGGAACACTCCCAAACTCATTCTACGAGGCCGCAATCAGCCTGATACCAAAACCAGCAAAGATGTCACAAAGAAAGAAAACTACAGGCCAATATCACTGATGAACACAGACGCAAAAATCCTCAACAAAATACTGACAAACACAATCCCACAGCACATTAAAAGGATCATACACCATGATCAAGTGGGGTTTATCCCAGGAATGAAAGGATTGTTCAATATATGCAAATCAATCAATGTGATAAACCATTTTAACAAACTGAAGGAGAAAAACCATATGATCATCTCAATCGATGCAGAAAAAGCTTTCGACAAAATTCAACACCCATTTATGATAAAAAGCCTCCTGAAAGTATGCATAGAGGGAACTTACCTCAAGATAATAAAGGCCATATATGACAAACCTACAGGCAACATCGTTGTCAATGGTGAAAAATTGAAACCATTTCCTCTAAGATAAGGAAGAAGACAAGGTTGTCCACTCTCAACACTATTATTCAACATCGTTTTGGAAGTTTTAGCCACAGCAATCAGAGAAGAAAGAAAAATAAAAGAATCCAAATTGGAAAAGAAGAAGTAAAGCTGTCACTGTTTGCAGATGACATGATACTCTTCATAGAGAATCCTAAATATGCTACCAGAAAACTACTAGAGGTAATCAATGAATTTGGTAGAGTAGCAGGATACAAAATTAATGCACAGAAATCTCTTGCATTCCTATGAAAAATCTGAAAGAGAAATTAAGGAAACACTCCCATTTACCATTGCAAGTAAAAGAGAATAAAATACCTAGAAATAACTTACCTAAGGAGACAAAAGACCTGTATGCAGAACACTATAAGACACTGATGAAAGAAATTAAAGATGATGGAAACAGATGGAGAGATATACCATGGTCTTGGATAGGAGGAATCAACATTGTGAAAATGACTATATTACCCAAAGCAATCTACATATTCAGTGCAATCCCTATCAAACTACCAATGGCATTTTTCACAGAACTAGAACAAAAAAATTTCACAATGTGTATGGAATTACAAAAGACCCTGAATAGCCAAACCAATCTTGAGAAAGAAAAACGGAGCTGTAGGAATCAGGCTCCTGGACTTCAGACTATACTACGAAGCTACAGTAATCAAGACAGTATAGTACTGGCACAAATACAGAAATATAGATCAATGGAACAGGATAGAAAGCCCAGAGATAAAGCCATGCACATATGGTCACCTTATTTTTGGAAAGGAGGGAAGAATATAAAATGGAGAAAAGACAGCCTCTTCAATAAGTGGTGCTGGGAAAACTGGACAGCTACATGTAAAAGAATGAAATTAGAACACTCCCTAACACCATACACAAAAATAAACTCAAAATGGATTAGAGACCTAAATGTAAGGCCAGACACTATAAACTCTTAGAGTAAAACATAGGCAGAACACTCTGTGACATAAATCACAGCAAGATCCTTTTGACCCACCTCCTAGAGAAATGGAAATAAAAACAAAAATAAACAAGTGGGACCTAATGAAACTTAAAAGCTTTTGCACAGCAAAGTAAAACATAAACAAGAGGAAAAGACAACCCTCAGAATGGGAGAAAGTATTTGCACATGAAGCAAATGACAAAGCGTTAATCTCCAAAATTTACAAGCAGATCATGCAGCTCAATATCAAAAAACCAAAAAGACCCAATCCAAAAATTTGCAGAAGACCTAAGTAGACATTTCTCCAAAGACGATATACAGATTGCCAACAAACACATGAAAGCATGCACAACATCACTAATCATTAGAGAATTGCAAATCAAAACTGCCATAAGGTATCACCTCAATCCGGTCAGAATGGCCATCATCAAAACATCTACAAACAATAAATGCTGGAGAGGGTGTGGAGAAAAGGGAACCCTCTTGCACTGTTGGTGGGAATGTAAATTGATACAGCCACTATGGAGAACAGTCTGGGGTTCCTTAAAAAACTAAAAATAGAACTACCATACGACGTAGCAATCCCACTACTGGGCATATACCCTGAGAAAACCATAATTCAGAAAAAGTCATGTACCACAACGTTCATTGCAGCTCTATTTACAATAGCCAGGACATGTAATCAACCGAAGTGTACATCGACAGATGAATGGATAAAGAAGATGTGGCACATAGATACAATGGAATATTACTCAGCCATAGAAAGAAACAAAACTGAGTTATTTGTAGTGAGGTACTTGGACCTAGAGTCTGTCATACAGAGTGAAATGAATCAGAAGGAGAAAAATAAATACCTTATGCTAACACATATATATGGAATCTAAAAAAAAAAAAAAAGGTTCTGAAGAACCTAGAGGCAGGACAGGAATAAAGATGTAGATGTAGAGAATGGACTTGAGGACATGGGGAGGGGGAAGGGTAAGCTGGGACAAAGTGAGAGAGTGGCATGGACTTATATATACTACCAAATGTAAAATAGATAGCTAGTGGGAAGCAGCCCCATAGTACAGGGAGATCAGCTCGGTGCTTTGTGACCACCTAGAGGGGTGGGGTAGGGAGGGTGGCAGGGAGACGCAAGAGGGAGGAAATATGGGGATATATGTATATGTATGGCTGATTCACTTTGTTATAAAGCAGAAACTGGCACACCATTGTAAAGCAATTATACTCCAATAAAGTTGTTAAAAAAAGAAAAGAGAAAAAAGAAAAAACCCACACCATTTACATTTTCACATGCCTATAGAATAAGGGAGAAATAAATGTCACAGCCCCTCCCCCCAAAAAAAATACTTAAAGGAAAATATTTTTAAATTTGATTGGCTCTAAATTTTTTTTTTTAAGTTGGAGAGTGAGAGAGATAAGAAATGTGTTTATCAAAATGTTAATTATATTTGTTTGGATTGTCAGATTTTAGTCATTTTTGTTCTCATTTGTATCCTTTTAGTATTTTTCTCAAGAAAAGGAATTCTTATGAATAAACTAACTTTTTATTTTGATAAAGATAAATGACAAGTTTTTAATTATTTGGAGGTGTTTTGAGTGCAAGAATTTGAGGTGGAATGAGTCATATTTTGGCACTGTTTTGGCATCCTGTAAGTCAAAGCGGGAAAATAAGTTGTGAAATATACTGAATACTAGGGACTGAATCAAGTGGATAGGTGCTGTGTGGGCTTTTAAGATGCTGGTGGGAAACTGGTTAAAGGGACAATCTGTGGGTTTCAGGGCTGCCTAGGAGACAAAACAGTGCAGAAAGACAAATTGACTAGGAGGATCCAGGGAGTGGAGGAAATGGAGCCTGTAAGGACAAAGGACAATACGTTCATTAGGATGAACCTGACGGCAGGATAAGAGAAATTCTGAGTTCTGGACTTCAGGAATTAAAAAATTCAGAGTGATATTCAGCTACAAGGAATAAATGTTTCTTGTAAAGAGTAGAAGTAGGTTGGAAATGAATGTCATTTGAGTTGTTCAAGGTAAGCAATTGTCACCCAATATTTTCATATAGAGAAAAGATTCTTAGAAGAAAAAACTAAGAATGCTCTTAAAAGTGTAAAGAATTGGAACACTATGGGTTTTTTTTTATCATTCTAATTTAGAAAAATTATTTATTTATTAATTTGTTTTTAACATCTTTATTGGAGTATTATTGCTTTACAATGGTGTGTTAGATTCATAACAAAGTGAATCACCTATACATATATCCCCATATCTCCTCCCTCTTGCTTCTCCCTCCCACCCTCCCTATCCCACCCCTCTAGGTGGACACAAAGCACCAAGCTGACCTCTCTGTGCTATGCGGCTACCAAATGGAATACTATGTTTTATATATTATTCGTTAATATCAATGATGTAATCATTTTAAAAGGTAATGACGCTAATAACATTTAAATCATTGCACAAGCCCTGTATTTGTAGCATTTGCACAACTTGTAAACTGTCCTTTAGCCTTGCATTGTACTATGCTACCTCTCCCCACCCCCCATTTCCTAGTTCTTCAATATCATTTAACATTACTTTTGGACTGCTATTGGCAATATTGCTTTCTTTGCTGAAACATCTGTGCAGTTTTTAAAAAAATAAAATAATGCAGTTTTGACACACATACTGTGTATTTTAAATTGATTAATTTTAACGTGATGAGCACTACCCCTTGTATTAGGTGACCTCTATGATTTATATTAGTTGAAATATAGTTCTATGGTTTAATAAAAGATCCACCAAAAGAAATCTGAATTGAATTATTGAATTTGTTTATACATCTACAGTAGGAAAGGGTATAAACGAATCTTACAAAAATTAACAACCATTTTTTGTTGATGGTTCACCATCCCCGCCAATTGCTCGTAAAACTCAATTTTTATATCTTAGGGATCTTTATCTTCTGAAGTGGGCTTTCATTACATTTTATATGATTGCCTATTTACAACCCACTTTCAAATATTATACTCTGTTAAAGGCGAAAAGTCAGTCTTCTTTTATGCATGTAATGAAATAGAAACTCAGCGAGGTTAACTGAATAGAACAAGGATACACAAAAATTTATAAATAGTTATGTGCTGAGAATTAAAAGTGCAACATAGGTTCAGTCCACAGAGCCACATTTTGAAAATGCTTTTCACATTAATGTAAAAATAGCTTTTTAAAATTCTGCTGAATCATAATGCTTAATGAAAAGTCAGATAAAGAATAAGCCACAAACCTCTAAAGGCAAATAATTTTATTGATATAATTCCTTCAGTTTGATGAGTAGTAAATTCTAATTCTTAGTATCAGATAGTTTTTACTCAGAATTTTCCTCTCTTTTATTTTTTTAATTTTTCATAATGCATATTACTTTTTAAAAAAATGTTTATTTATTTACTTTTTCTTATTAGTCATCCATTTTATACACATCAGTGTATACATGTCAATCCCAATCTCCCAATTCATCCCACCACAACCCCCACCCCCCACCGGTTTCCCACCTTGGTGACCATATGTATGTTGTCTACATCTGTGTCTCAATTTCTGCTCTGCAAACCGGTTCATCTGTACCATTTTCTAGGTTCCACATATATGCGTTAATATACGATATTTGTTTTTCTCTTTCTGACTTACTTCACTGTGTATGATAGTCTCTACACACATCCACATCTCTACAAATGACCCAATTTCATTCCTTTATATGGCTGAGTAATATTCCACTGAATATATGTACCACATCTTCTTTATCCATTTGTCTGTCAATGGGCACTTAGGTTGCTTCCATGACCTGGCTACTGTAAATAGTGCTGCAATGAACATTGGGGTGCATGTGTCTTTTTGAATTATGGTTTTCTCTGGGTATATGTCCAGTAGTGGGATTGCAGGGTCATATGGTAATTCTATTTTTAGTTCTTTAAGGAACCTCCATACTGTTCTCCATAGTGGCTGTATCAATTTACATTCCCACCAACAGTGCAAGAAGATTCTTTTCTCCACACCCTCTCCAGCATTTGTTGTTTGTAGATTTTCTGATGATACCCATTCTAACTGGTGTGAGGGGATACCTCATTGTAGTTTTGATTTGCAGTTCTCTAATCATTAGTGTTGTTGAGCAGCTTTTCATGTGCTTCTTGACCATCTGTATGTCTTCTTTGGAGAAATGTCTATTTAGGTCTTCTGCCCATTTTTGGATTGGGTGGTTTGTTTTTTTAATATTGAGCTGCATGAGCTGTTTATATAATTCGGAGATTAATCCTTTGTCCGATGATTCATTTGCAAATATTTTCTCCCATTCTGAGGGTTGTCTTTTCGTCTTGTTTATGGTTTCCTTTGTTGTGCAAAAGCTTCTAAGTTTCATTAGGTCCCATTTGTTTATTTTTGTTTTTATTTCCATTACTCTAAGAGGTGGATCAAAAAATATCTTCCTGTGATTTATGTCACAGAGTGTTCTTCCTATGTTTTCCTCTAAGAGTCTTATAGTGCCCGGTCTTACATTTAGTTCTCTAATCCATTTTGAGTTTATTTTTGTGTATGGTGTTAGGAAGTGTTCTAATTTCATTCTTTTACATGTAGCTGTCCAGTTTTCCCAGCACCACTTATTGAAGAGACTGTCTTTTGTCCATTGTATATCCTTGCCTCCTTTGTCATAGATTAGGTGACCATAGGTGCGTGGGTTTATCTCTGGGCTTTCTATCCTGTTGCATTGATCTATATTTCTGTTTATGTGCCAGTATCATATTGTCTTGATTACTGTAGCTTTGTACTATAGCCTGACGTCAGGGAGTCTGATTCCTCCAGCTCCTTTTTTTTTCCCCTCAATACTGCATTGGCTATTCGGGGTCTTTTGTGTCTCCATACAAATTTTAAGATTTTTTTGTTCTAGTTCTGTAAAAAATGCCTTTGGTAATTTGATAGGGATTGCATTGAATCTGTAGATTGCTTTGGATAGTATAGTCATTTTCACAATATTGATTATTCCAATCCAAGAACATGGCATTTCTCTCCATCAGTTGGTATCATCTTTAATTTCTTTCATCAGTGTCTTAGCGTTTTCTGCATACAGGTATTTTGTCTCCCTAGGTAGGTTTATTCTTAGGTATTTTATTCTTTTTGTTGCAGTGGTAAATAGGAGTGTTTCTTTCATTTCTCTTTCAGATTTTTCATCATTATTGTATAGGAATGCAGGAGATTTCTGTGCATTAATTTTGTATCCTGCAACTTTACCAAATTCATTGATTAGCTTAGTAGTTTTCTGGTGGCATCTTTAGGATTCTCTATGTATAGTATCATGTCATCTGCCAAAAGTGACAGTTTTACTTCTTTTCCAAATTGTATTGCTTTTATTTCTTTTTCTTCTCTGATTGCTGTGGCTAGGACTTCCAAAACTATGTTGAATAATAGTGGTGAGAGTGGACATCCTTGTCTTGTTCCTGGATCTTAGAGGAAATGCTTTCAGGTTTTCGCCATTGAGAATGATGTTTACTGTGGGTTTGTCATATATGGCCTTTATTATGTTGAAGTCGGTTCCCTCTATGCCCACTTTCTGGAGAGTTTTTACCATCAATGGGTGTTGAATTTTGTCAAAAGCTTTGTCTGCATCTATTGAGATGATCATATGGTTTTTCTACTTCAATTTGTTAATATGGTGTATCACATTGATTGATTTGCATATATTGAAGAATCCTTGCATCCCTGAGATAAATCCCACTTGATCATGGTGTATGATCCTTTTAATGTGTTGTTGGATTCTGTTTGCTACTATTTTGTTGAGGATTTTTGCATCTATATTTATCAGTGATATTGGTCTGTAATTTTCTTTTTTTGTAGTGTCTTTGTCTGGTTTTGGTATCGAGGTGATGGTGGCCTCATAGAATGAGTTTGGGAGTTTTCCTTCCTCTGCAATTTTTTGGAAGAGTTTGAGAAGGATGGGTGTTAGCTCTTCTCTAAATGTTTGATAGAATTCACCTATGAAGCCATCTGGTCCTGGACTTTTGTTTGTTGGAAGATTTTTAATCACAGTTTTAATTTCATTACTTGCGATTGGTCTGTTCATATTTTCTATATCTTCCTGGTTTAGTCTTGGAAGGTTATACCTTTCTAAGAATTTTTCCATTTCTTCCCGGTTGTCCATTTTATTGGCATAGAGTTGCTTGTAGTAGTCTTTTAGGATGCTTTGTATTTCTGTGGTATCTGTTGTAACTTCTCCTTTTTCATTTCTAATTTTATTGATTTGAGTCCTCTCCCCCTGTTTTCTTGATGAGTCTGGTGAATGGTTTATCAATTTTGTTTATCTTCTCAAAGAACCAGCTTTTAGTTTTATTGATCTTTGCTATTTTTTCTTTGTTTCTATTTCATTTGTTTCTGCTCTGATCTTTATGATTTGTTTCCTTCTGCTAACTTTGGGTTTTGCTTGTTCTTCTTTCTCTAGTTCCTTTAGGTGTAAGGTTAGATTGTTTATTTGAGATTTTTCTTGTTTCTCGAAGTAGGGTTGTATAGCTATAAACTTCCCTCTTACAACTGCTTTTGCTGCATCCCGTAGGTTTTGGATCATCGTGTTTCATTGTCATTTGTCTCTAGGTATTTTTTGATTTCCTCTTTGATTTCTTCAGTGATCTCTTGGTTATTTAGTAACGTATTTTTTAGCCTCCATGTATTTGTGTTTTTTACGTTTATTTCCCTGTAATTAATTTATAATCTCATAGCGTTGTGGTCAGAAAAGATGCTTGATATGATTTCAATTTTCTTAAATTTACTGAGGCTTGATTTGTGACCCAAGATGTGATCTATTCTGGAGAATATTCCATGCGCACTTGAGAAGAAATTGTAATCTGCTGTTTTTGGATGGAATGTCCTATAAATATCAATTAAATCTATCTGGTCCATTGTGTCATTTAAAGCTTGTGTTTCCTTATTAATTTTCTGTTTGGAAGATCTGTTCATTGGTGTAAGTGAGGTGTTAAAGTCCCCCACTATTATTTTGTTGCTGTCCATTTCCTCTTTTAAAGCTGATAACAGTTGCCTTATGTATTGAGGTACTCCTACATTGGGTGCATATACATTTATAATTGTTATATTTTCTTCTTGGATGATCCCTTGATCATTATGTAGTGTCCTTCCTTGTCTCTCGTAACATTCTTTATTTTAAAGTCTATTTTATGTGACATGAGTATTGCTACTCCAGCTTTCTTTTGACTTCCATTTGCATGTAATATCTTTTTCCATCCCCTCTCTTTCAGTCTGTGTGTGTCCCTAGGTCTGAAGTGAGTCTGTTGTAGACAGCATATATATGGGTCTTGTTTTTGTATCCATTCAGCAAGCCTGTGTCCCTTTTAAATTTAATGATAATTAAGACTTTGCATATTCTGCAAAACTTGAAAAAGCTACTTGGAACAATATAGGCAATGTTCTAAATTCCCTATTCAAAGATTTCTTTATAATTCCAAAATAAAATTGAATCAAAAATATTTTTCTGTATTCAGAAAATTTTCTCATACTTGAGACTTTTGTAAAATTTTTTTATTTTTTCAGTTAGTAAATCTTACTTTATTATTAAGGGATAGATTGGGAGTTTGGAAGTGAGACTTTAAATGCAACAAGTAGGCTTTACAACATGGATCCATCTTACTTTCGCTTGCATATAATTTTCATTTTGTGAATCTGAATTGCTAAGACCTACTGACCAGACTGTGATGCTCACCGTTATGGACTGAATTATGTCTCCCCCTCCCCCAGAAATTGATATGTTGAAGTCCCAACCCCCAGTATCTCAGAATGTAACTGCATTTGGAGATGAAAACTTTATAGAGGTAATTAAAGTTAAATGAGGTCAGATTGGTGAGCCCTAATCTGTGTGACTGTATTTGGAGACTGGGCCTTCGAAAAGGTGAATAAGTGAAAATGAGGTCAGTTGTGTGGAGCCCTAATCCAATGTGACATGTGTCCTTATAAGAAGAGAAAGAGACACTAGGGATGCATGTGCACAGAGAAGAGGCCTTGTGGGAACAATAAGAAGGCAGCCACTTACAAGCCAAGGAGAGAGGCTTCAGGAGAAAGATAGCTTGATACTGGACTCCCAGCCTTCAAAACTGTGAGAAATAAATTTCTGTTGTTTAAGTCACCTAGTCTGTGGAATTTTGTTATGGCAGTCCTAGCTAATACATTCACTAACAGATGACTTTTTTCCAGAACATTCTGTGAGATTGAAACTTCAGGTTCTGTAAATGAATCAGTGCTTTACTATGTCACTGCTCTAAGGCAAATGGGAGATTGACTTTCCTGGACCCCTTGTGGATGCAGGGCCTGTGTTACTTTTTCTAGAGCATTTAACTGCTGGTGCAAGAATCTCCAGAATTCCCTCTGCCCAGGTGATTGTGAAAACGTGAGGTAGGATTTCTCCCTGACTGACTATGCATCTTATATATAAACTTTTATTCTGTGAAACCACTGAGGTTGCGAAGGGCGGGGGGAGTCACTATTTGTTACCAAAAATTTATCCTTTAATTTATCCTTTCTGATACAACTGTGTGTTACATTCATTAAAAATGAATGACAACTAACTAATATTTTCCTGCAATTAAAGAAGACATACAAAAAAATCAGGTGTCAGCTTATGGATATATGACCAGCAAAAAACATCCCAATACCTTGTTTATGCAAAATTGTTGAATCCACAGATAATTTGATCATTCCTATTCATCTCCATGGAACAAGGTTAAAAATATTTTATCCTTATCAGGGGAAGAATATTCTGGTGATTAAAGGCCTAGAGCTGGCAAATGTGACTCTTCTCTGTTTATAGAACAGCGTTGGCAAGATTCCTAAACATCACCATTTATAAAACCATAAAAACCCTCTATTCAACATGAAACAAAGCCAAAGTTCATTTGCACAGTTTTGCTGCTGTAATTGAAACCACTTAGGGCTGTTTATTGTTCTAAGACCAGAAACAATAAAGATAGCATAAACAAGAAACTGACCCAGTGTGATGCTATCGGATGAATCAAAGAAAAACAACTAAGTTTTTGCATACACAGTTGAGCTCATGCTCTTCCTGACTGTGGAACATGCCAGCATGAAGCTTTGTGTTATCTTTTTTTGAAATTGGGGATGAGGGAAAGGGCAAGTCTGTAGTGGTTATAGAGATAGCTCTGTCTCAGTATGTTTCTCTTCTCTTCTTTTTAATTTATACATAAATCTGAGTAGGGAGAAAATAAAGCTGATTTTAGTGCAGCCATTCATCCTGCACTTCATGAAGAAAAGAAAAAATGTTGTTCTCTTTATTAAGTTTGGTTAAGGACTTGAATGGGCCTTACATAAAGATAATAGATATTAAGCAAACATAACAAAGACCAAAAGTAAAGTGAACTGATTCCGAAATGTTCAAACTATTAGCAGACACTAGGAAACTGGAACAGGGAATCATAAATTAGGAAGGTAACAGGGGCAACTGAGTGGTTTTTAGTCTTTTAAAGACGGCATTGGGCCATTCCGTCTGCTTTGTTTTCAGTGTTTGTGTTGGTAGATTTTCAGATTCAATTCTGTTGATACGTGTGAATGGGACTCAGGTAAGAGAAACAAGATGGCAGAAGGAGAGAGTGGTTTTAGGGTCACCTTCTCTAAGAGGTTACACAGTGTACCCAGCTAGACACCCAGATGCCACTGCATGTGCTGCTTAGATAGAGCCGTCAGCTGAATTCATCGAGGCCCAACATTAGACATTAGGTATGAGGTCACCTGTAGTTAGATTTAGGTGATAGGAGACCAGGGGTTCCACCAGCTACAACTACAGATAGGGAGGGCCAGCTATCCAGGGCCCTGACCAGAGCAGCCACTCAGTGTCAGACAACAGTAAAAGTTCAGGGGACAGTGAATGTCAAGGGGGGTCTTCCTCTATCTGGATACACTATTTATTTGTTTTGTATTTATTTGGTGTTTGTAGAGTAAGGCTGGAGAAATTCCTGAAAGCCTAGAATTTAGAGGCTGGGTTTATCTGAAAGAGAATGTTTTATAATGGAAGGGAGTAAGATAATAATTTACATTATTAATTATTACTATTATTATTATGAGGATGATGATGTAATTTTCCCCTGATACTCAGTGAAGGTGGGCTCATGGATGATAGGGTCAGATCCATTATACAATTCAAAGAAGCAACAAAATTTTGCACAGGAGGAGTTGTACTATGTACATTGTTTCTCCTTCTACAAATACTTATTGATACTAGCTATAAATAAGGGACTGGGCTAGTCATTTTATTCATTAGTCATGTTACCTAAGACATTTTCATGGTTAACTTTTTCAGTACACAATTTATTATGGCTGTAGGTTGCTCTTTTCACTGGTCTAATTATTGTAAATACATATGTTTACTCAGGTTTAAAGATGAAAAGCATAATTTGCCATCTCTATTAGGGAAAATGTTCTATCTATAGTGGTTTTATTAGTGGCATATGTTTTCAATTCTTGTTTCATCTCCATTTCTATGCTCCAGGGTGGAATGCTCAAATAAATATTTGACACCTCTCTGTCTCCTAAATATGTCACATCTCTTTCAATGCCTACAATAGTGTAAGTACCCCATAGAGATTTGGTGAATGAATGAGTGAATATATTATATATACACATATGTATATATATAATTTAATATACAGATACTGTATAACCCAGTACATACTCTACAATTCAGAGTAATCTGTTTAAAAAATAAATATCTTTTGATGACATACTGATAAATGTTAATCGTAGAAAATCAGAAAGTAGAAGTGTCCCCTTTCAGAAAAGCAACATATATGTAAATGTTCAGTTTGTGTTGTCACTGAACTTTCCCTTATTCTATTTATGGTAATAAAAAATATATATTACCATAAGAAGAATATATATATAATGTTTTATGTTTGTGTATATACACATACACAAACACACATACATTATTAGCTGATAATAACTAAGACATAATGCTCCCTGGGAATATTTGTATTGTAAAAGGCAGTTTTTGGAGTCAAAATAACTCAAAGAACCCATAAAATGACAATGGGAAAATGGCAGGCTGTTTCCTTCATTTTGAGTTGGGATTAAATAGTAAGAGAAGATAGAATGTATACTGAGTTGTGTTATTACAGCATAAGAAAAAGTCATTTAAATACACTCTCTTACAACTCTGATTTAACTTGGTTTTCCGTAAATATGTTCATATTGTGAATAAAGGAAATAATAGTTTAAATTTAATCTAAGAGGCCAGATGTTACTGAGACACGGTATGGTATAGTGGTTAAGACAAAGGCTCTAGAACCAGAATGCCTAAACTCCAATCCTAGTTCTGTTACCATTAGGTGAATAAATTTGTTAAGTGATAACAAATTACTTAACCTTTCCGAGCCCATCAGTCAAATTGCTAAAATACTAGGCTTGGCCTCACAGAGCCCTTGTGAGGATTCAATGGGTTAAGAAATGTTGAGTTCAGAATAATGACGATACAGGGTTAACGAATATTCGGACATCTAATCACTTCAGATTTGGAAACACTCTTGGAGAACAAGGAATCAGAGAAGAGCAATTGAAATACTTAAAAAATAGAATTCATCTTATGAGGGAAAATAAAGGGTATAAAATATACATTGCCTGGCAAAAGGACAAGGAGAGGAACATAATAACCACCTACTCATTTTTAAAAGATTCAAGTGGTAAAGAGAATTATTTAACATGGTACAAAGGAATAAAACTATAATTAACAAGACTAAGTCTAGAAAGAAAAACATTTTGACTAAACATCAGGAAAGTGAAAATGAGATACTTTAAAATTGAGAATGATGTAATTGTGGGAAGCTTCCCAAGAAAGGTGAGTGAAGCCTTGCTCGTGAAAGCATTTTTAACACTCCCATGTGTAAGAGACTGTAAAAGGTCATTGTCCTGTTCAGCTCGGAAGGCAAACTAGAGCAGCTTTCACTGTGCCAAATATGAACCCAGTTTTCTTTCTTTCTCCTACGTCATAGAGAAAAGAGTTCATCAGTAAGAGCTTCAGACTTCTGTGATATTTACTGTATCTGCAGGACCTAACTATTCAGTTCATGGCAGGAATAGACATGCTTAAATAAAGTGAAAGATGAAAATAAAAATGCGTTTTCCTCCTAGACAAATATTGTAGTAACTCCAGTTTCATAGACCACAAGAAAGCTGGAAATCATCCTCTGTTCCTGAGTGTCTCATCTCTCTGAGCCTGCTGGCATCCTGACCTGCCTTTATAGAGATAGAATATTTGTTGGCCTGCCTTCGCCTGGCCTGGCCTGTTCAAGTTTAGGTTGAACCTGTATAATGGGAGAGACCAAGCTTTCTTCTTGGATACTTGCTGTTCTTTTATATTGTTAGAAAAGGGGAAGCTAAATTTCCATGCCACGTGAGAAAATTCAATAAGCAAAACCAGAGACCCAAGTCAGTATACGTGGTTTCTAGAAAATAAGAACAATGGGAAACATATTTCCAATATACATTGTATAAGGTGAAAAAGTGAAATTCAAAAAAAAAGAAAAGAGCAGTCCAGGACCGAAAAAGAAATGGAGCACACGTTACTTGCTATAATAATGTTTTTTAAGGTGAGTTGAGTATCTCTTTGGAAGTAGCCATAAGGATTTGCCTCTAATACTCAGGGAGAAAAAAATATTTTAGATTTGTTTGCTTTTCTTCCTAGAGTTGACTATGTAGAGATTCTAACATAGGCAATGTAAGCCAGTGGTCTTCTTGGAACTATGAAAAGAAAAAGCTGGATGGCAGATTGTTAATCTCCAGACGGTTTAATTTAGTGTGGTTGAATAATAATAATATCTTACATACTTACAGCACTTTTTAATTTTCAAGTGATTTCATATGTATTTTCTCATTTGATCAGTTTTGATTTATTATTTAAAGAAATCAGTCAGGGAGGGAGGTCCAGCCCATGGTTAAGAAATAATAGACTGTTTTGTTTCACATGAATTTAATATACAGAGATTTCTGTGTTCAGAAAATTAGAAAAATGTCCAGAGAAGAGGACTATTAGCAATTTCATTTCTTTTAATGCTTGTATTCCCAAAGCTAATTCAGTAAGTGTTTTCACCATTTGAAGTTGGAAGCCAAGAGATACTATTCTATATTTATAAACCTTGACTTCACACTATAAGTTAGAGTTCTTGAATATTTATAAGTGCTAAAATCTGATCAGAACCAAAGCCTTAATTATACATTATGATTAATAAAAATAATCCAATGTCTTCACAAAATAAAATTGCTTTTTTTGTAAATTGATTTTAGTTATACCATGGCTTTATTCATGAAAACAAAACGAAAAACTTAATCCAAAATGATTGAATCTAGTCCAGGTGGAATTGTTCTTGGTAAATAAAAATAAACTATTACTTTTAATAATATTGATAATATTGATGATAAGATATTAGTTGACCCAAATAATTGTTTGAAGATTATAATGTGCATTTTATATAGAATTTGAAGCAATACATTTGCTAATTGGTCTTCCCTGCCACAGTTATTCCATGTTTGGCTTATGGTTACATTATGTATGGAAATTACAAGATACTAAAAAATGGTTCTATAGCATTGGAACATTTTTCTCACCTTCCATGCTAGATTTAACCTCTTAATTTTACCTCTTAAACAAAGGAATCCCTGGGCACAAAAATTTTCTGATTGAACACAGGGTAAGGATGCTTCACTGAAACAGCTTATTCAAATAATGTCAAACCAGAGTAGATTTGTTCTTTTTTCTCAAGCACTTTTAGTGTTATAATCTCTCCTAAGACCAGCCACTTACATCACAGATCTTGTCTCACTCTGCAATAATTGAAGGCAGTGAAAGGTGTGATGGTGGTTCAAAGCAGGATTTATTCCTGTGAACTGGCCTGTCATGGAGTCGGAGAAGCTTTACAGGAAAGTGACATTTGGTCTGTGTCTTGAAGGCAGAGGAGAGGAGAACTTAGTTCTGCAGGAGGGCAAAGGGGGAAGGAATACTAACGTCAAGGCACAAAGATGGGGATGTGGGAAAAAGCAGAGTGTTTGGGGTCCTGCATCACCAAATAAGAAATTTCATGAGCTCTAGGCACAAGTGGTGGGTCCATATGGTGTGTAGATTTGTGCAGGTTTGTAGGGTCAGTGTCATAACAGAGGAGCAGTCCATTGGAATTCAGAATTTAATTTAAATAAGTGTGTGGCACTTTGTATGGAAACACAAAAGACCCTGAAAAGCCAAAGCAATATTGAGAAAGAAAAACGGAGCTGGAGGAATCAGGACCCCTGACTTCAGACTATACTACAAAGCTACAGTAATCAAGACAGTATGATACTGGCACAAATACAGAAATATAGATCAATGGAACAGGATAGAAAGCCCAGAGATAAACCCGTGCACCTATGGTCACCATATTTTTTTCTTTTTTGAATTTAATTTAATTTATTTTTTTATACAGCAGGTTCTTATTAGTCATCCATTTAATACACATCAGTGTATACATGTCAAACCCAATCTCCCAATACATCATATCACAACCCCCACCCCTTGCTACTTTCTCCCCTTGATGTCCATATGTTTGTTCTGTACATATGTGTCTCAATTTTTGCCCTGCAAACTGGTTCATCTGTACCATTTTTCTAAGTTCCACATATATGTGTTAATATACGATACTTGTTTTTCTCTTTCTGACTTACTTCACTCAGTATGACAGTCTCTAGATCCATCGCGTCTCTACAAATGACCCAATTTCGTTCCTTTTTATGGCTGAGTAATATTCCATTGTATATATGTACCATATCTTCTTTATCCATTCGTCTGTCGATGGGCATTTAGGTTGCTTCCATGACCTGGCTATTGTAAATAGTGCTTCAATGAACATTGGGGTGCATGTGTATTTTTAAATTATGGTTTTCTCTGGGTATATGCCCAGTAGTGGGATTGCTGGGTCGTATGGTAGTTCTATTTGTAGTTTTTTAAGGAACCTGCATACTGTTCTCCATACTGGCTGTATCAATTTACATTGCCACAAACAGTGCAAGAGGGTTCCCTTTTCTCCACACCCTATCCAGCATTTGTTGTTTGTAGATTTTCTGATGATGCCCATTCTAACTGGTGTGAGGTGATACCTCATTGTAGTTTTGATTTGCATTTCTCTAATCATTAGTGAGGTTGAGTAGCTTTTTATGTGCTTCTTGGACATCTGTATGTCTTCTTTGGAGAAATGTCTATTTAGGTCTTCTGCCCATTTTTGGATTGGGTTGTTTGTTTTTTAATATTGAGCTACATGAGTTGTTTATATATTTTGGAGGTCAATGCTTTATCTGATGATTCATTTGCAAATATTTTCTCCCATTCTGAGGGTCCTCTTTTCGTCTTGTTTATGGTTTCCTTTGCTGTGCAAAAGCTTTGAAGTTTCATTAGGTCCCATTTGTTTATTTTTGTTTTTATTTCCATTACTCTAGGAGGTGGATCAAAAAATATCTTGGTGTGATTCATGTCAAAGAGTGTTCTTCCTATGCTTTCCTCTGAGAGTTTTATAGTGTCTGGTCTTACACTTAGGTCTCTAATCCATTTTGAGTTTATTTTTGTGTATGGTGTTAGGGAGTGTTCTAATTTCATTCTTTTACATGTAGCTGTCCAGTTTTCCCAGCACCACTTATTGAAGAGACTGTCTTTTCTCCATTGTATATCCTTGCCTCCTTTGTCATAGATTAGTTGACCATAGGTGCGTGGGTTTATCTCTGGGTTTGCTATCTTGTTCCATTGATCTATATTTCTGTTTTTGTGCCAGTACCATATTGTCTTGATAACTGTAGCTTTGTAGTATAGTTTGAAGTCAGGGAGTCTGATTCCTCCAGCACCGATTTTTTGCCTCAAGACCGCTTTGGCTATTTGGGGTCTTTTGTGTCTCCATACAAATTTTAAGACTTTTTGTTCTAGTTCTGTAAAAAATGCCCTTGATAATTTGATAGGGATTGCATTGAATCTGTAGATTGCTTTGAGTAGTATAGTCATTTTCACAATATTTATTCTTCCAATCCAAGAACATGGTATATCTCTCCATGTATTGGTATCATCTTTAATTTCTTTCATCAGTGTCTTATAGTTTTCTGCATACAGGTCTTTTGTCTCCCTAGGTAGGTTTATTCCTAGGTAAATTCCTACGTAGGTAGGTAGGTATTTTATTCTTTTTGTTGCAATCGTAAATGTGAGTGTTTCCTTAATTTGTCTTTCAGATTTTTCATCATTAGTGTATAGGAATGTAAACGATTTCTGTGCATTAATTTTGTATCCTGTGACTTTACCAGATTCATTGATTAGCTCTAGTAATTCTCTATGTATAGTATCATGTCATCTGCCAACAGTGACAGTTTTACTTCTTCTTTTCCAAATTGTATTCCTTTTGTTTCTTTCTCTTCTCTGATTGCCATGGCTAGGACTTCCAAAACTATGTTGAATAATAGTGGTGAGAGTGGACATCCTTGTCTTTTTCCTGATCTTAGAGGAAATGCTTTCAGGTTTTCACCATTGAGAATGATGTTTGCTGGGGATTTGTCGTATATAGCCTTTATTATGTTGAGGTAGGTTCCCTCTGTGCCCACTTTCTGGAGAGTTTTTATCATAAATGAGTGTCGAAATTTGTCGAAAGCTTTTTCTGTGTCTATTGAGTTGATCATATGGTTTTTCATCTTCAATTTGTTAATATGGTGTATCACATTGATTGATTTGAATATATTGAAGAATCCTTGCAACCCTGGGATAAATCCCACTTGCTCATGGTGTATGATCCTTTTAATGTGTTGTTGGATTCTGTTTGCTACTATTTTGTTGAGGATTTTTGCATCTATATTCATCAGTGATATTGGTCTGTAATTTTCTTTTTTTGTAGTATCTTTGTCTGGTTTTGGTATCAGGGTGATGGTGGCCTCATAGAATGAGTTTGGGAGTGGTCCTTCCTCAGCAATTTTTTGGAAGAGTTTGAGAAGGATGGGTGTTAGCTCTTCTCTAAATGTTTGATAGAATTCACCTATGAAGCCATCTGGTCCTGGACTTTTGTTTGTTGGAAGCTTTTTAATCACAGTTTCAATTTCATTACTTGTGATTGGTCTGTTCATGTTTTCTATTTCTTCCTGGTTCAGTCTTGGAAGGTTATACCTCTCTAAGAATTTGCCCATTTCTTCCAGGTTGTCCATTTTATTGGCATAGAGTTGCTTGTAGTAGTCTCTTAGGATGCTTTCTATTTCTGCAGTGTCTGTTGTAACTTCTCCTTTTTCATTTCTAATTTTATTGATTTGAGTCCTCTCCCTCTTTTTCTTGATGAGTCTGGCTAATGGTTTATCAATTTTGTTTATCTTCTCAAGGAACCAGCTTTCAGTTTTATTGATCTTTGCTATTGTTTGCTTTGTTTCTTTTTCATTTATTTCTGCTCTGATCTTTATGATTTCATCCCTTCTGCTAACTTTGGATTTTGTTTGTTCTTCTTTCTCTAGTTCCTTTAGGTGTAAGGTTAGATTGTTTACTTGAGGTTTTTCTTGTTTCTTTAGGTAGGCTTGTATAGCTATAAACTTTCCCCTTAGAACTGCTTTTGCTGCATCCCATAGGTTTTGGATCGTCGTGTTTTTGTTGACATTTGTCTCTGTGTATCTTTTGATTTCCTCTTTGATTTCTTCAGTGATCTCTTGGTTATTTAGTAACGTATTGTTTAGCCTCCATGTGTTTGTGTGTTTTACTTTTTTTTCCCTGTAATTCATTTCTAATCTCATAGCAGTTGGTCAGAAAAGACGCTTGATATGATTTCCATTTTCTTAAATTTACTGAGGCTTGATTTGTGACCCAAGATGTGATCTATCCTGGAGAATGTTCTGTGCGCACTTGAGAATACAGTGTAATCTGCTGTTTTTGGATGGAATGTCCTATAAATATCAATTAAATCTATCTGGTCTATTGTGTCATTTAAAGCTTGTGTTTCCTTATTAATTTTCTGTTTGGAAGTTCTGTCCATTGGTGTAAGTGAGGTGTTAAAGTCCCCCACTATTATTGTGTTACTGTCAATTTACTCTTTTATAGCTGTTAGCAGTTGCCTTATGTATTGAGGTGCTCCTGTGTTGGGTGCATATATATTTTTAATTCTTATATCTTCTTCTTGGATTGATCCCTTGATCATCATGTAGTGTCCTTCCTTGTGTCTTGTAACATTCTTTATTTTAAAGTCTATTTTATCTGGTATGAGTATTGCTATTCCAGCTTTCTTTTGATTTCCATTTGCATGGAATATCTTTTTGTATCCCCTCCCTTTCAGTCTGTTTGTGTCACTAGGTCTGAAGTGGGTCTCTTGTAGACAGCATATATATGGGTCTTGTTTTTGTATCCATTCAGCAAGCCTGTGTCTTTTTGCTGGAGCATTTAATCCATTCACGTTTAAGGTAATTATTGATATGTATGTTCCTATGACCATTTTCTTAATTGTTTTGCATTTGTTTTTGTTGGTCCTTTTCTTCTCTTGTGTTTCCCACTTAGAGAAGTTCCTTCAGCATTTGTTGTAGAACTGGTTTGGTGGTGCTGAATTCTCTTAGCTTTTGCTTGTCTGTAAAGCTTTTGATTTCTCAGTTGAATCTGAATAAGATCCTTGCTGGGTAGAGTAATCTTGGTTGTAGGTTCTTCCCTTTCACCACTTTAAGTATATCATGCTACTCCCTTCTGGCTTGTGGAGTTTCTGCTGAGAAATCAGCTGTTAACCTTATGGGAGTTCCCTTTTATATTATTTGTCATTTTTCCCTTGCTGCTTTCAATAATTTTTCTTTGTCTTTAATTTTTGCCAATTTGATTACTATGTGTCTTGGTGTGTTTCTCCTTTGGTTTATCCTGCATGGGACTCTCTGTGCTTCCTGGACTTGGGTGGCTATTTCCTTTCCCACGTTAGGGAAGTTTTCAAGTATAATCTCTTCAAATATTTTCTCGGGTCCTTTCTCTCTCTTGTCTCCTTCTGGGACCCCTATAATGTGAATTTTTTTGCGTTAAATGTTGTCCCAGAGGTCTCTTAGGCTGTCTTCATTTCTTTTCATTCTTTTTTCTTTATACTGTTCCACAGAAGTGAATTCCACCATTCTGTCTTCCAGGTCACTTATCCGTTCTTCTTCCTCAGTTATTCTGCTATTGGTTCATTCTAGTGTATTTTTCATTTCAGTTATTGTATTATTCATCTCTCTTTGTTTGTTCTTTAATTCTTCTAGGTGTTTGTTAAACATTTCTTACATCTTCTCCATCTTTGTCTCCATTCTTTTTCCGACTTCCGGTTTTATCCTTACAACACTGTGAAGCAGGAGAGAATAGGGATGTTGCTCTTATCAATGGGAAATGGAACTCAGTAACCTTATGTGCAGACATCTAGAAAGGAACAAAATTGGAATCAGGACCTGGGCCCTTACACCTGAAACTAACACAACATAGTAAATCAACTACACTCAAATAAAAATTTTTAAAAATAATTTAAAAAATTCTTTAAGTTAAAAACAACTGTGCTTCCAGTGTTCTCACAGGAGTGAGTGAGAGCACGTCCTTCTACTCCACCATCTTGAACCAATCTCCTGGTCACTTTATTTTTGATAGAGGAGGCAAGAATATACAATGGAGAAAAGACAGCCTCTTCAATAAGTGGTGCTGGGAAAACTGGACAGGTACATGTAAAAGAATGAAATTAGAACACTCCCTAACACCCTACACAAAAATAAACTCAAAATGGATTAAAGACCTAAATATAAGGCCAGACACTATAAAACTCTTAGAGGAAAACATAGGCAGAACATTCTATGACATAAATCACTGCCAGATCCTTTTGACCCACCTCCTGGAGAAATGGAAATAAAAACAAAAATAAACAAATGGGACCTAATGAAACTTAAAAGCTTTTGCACAGCAAAGGAAAACATAAAAAAGATGAAAAGACAACGCTCAGAATGGGAGAAAATATTTGCAAATGAAGCAACTGATAAAGGATTAATCTCCAAAATTTACAAGCAGCTCATGGAGCTCAATATTAAAAAAACAAATAACCCAATCCAAAAATGGGCAGAAGACCTAAATAGACATTTCTCCAAAGAAGATATACAGATTGCCAACAAACACATGAAAGGATGCTCAACATCACTAATCATTAGAGAAATGCAAATCAAAACTACAATGAGGTATCACCTCACACCAGTCAGAATGGCCATCATTAAAAAATCTACAAACAATAAATGCTGGAGAGGGTGTGGAGAAAAGGGAACCCTCTTGCACTGTTGGTGGGAATGTAAAGTGATACAGCCACTTTGGAGGTTCCTTAAAAAACTAAAAATAGAACTACCATACAACCCAGCAATCCCACTACTGGGCATATACCCTGAGAAAACCATAATTCAAAAAGTGTCATGTACCGCAATATTCATTGCAGCTCTATTTACAATAGCCAGGACATGGAAGCAACCTATGTGTCCATTGACAGATGAATGGATAAAGAAGATGTTGCAGATATATACAATGGAATATTACTCAGCAGTAAAAAGAAACGAAATTGAGTTATTTGTAGTGAGGTGGATGGACCTAGGGTCTGTCATAGAGTGAAGTAAGTCAGAAAGAGAAAGACAAATACCGTATGCTAACACATATATATGGAATCTAAAGAAAAGAAAAAGGTTCTGATGAACCTAGGGGCAGGGCAGGAATAAAGATGCAGACGTAAAGAATGGACTTGAGAACACGGGCAGGGGGAAGGGTAAGCTGGGACGAAGTGAGAGATTAGCATGGACGTACATACACTACCAAATGTAAAATCGATAGTTAGTGGGAAGGAATCATATAGCACAGTGAGATCAGCTCGGTGCTTTGTGACCACCTAGAGGGGTGGGATAGGGAGGGTGGGAGAGAGATGCAAAAGAGAGAGGGGATATGGGGATATATGTATATGTATAGCTGATTCGCTTTGTTATAAAGCAGAAACTAACACATCATTTTAAGCAATTATACTTCAATAAAGATGTTAAAATATATATATAAATAAATAAGTGTGTGTGTGTGTGTGTAGGGGTGTGTGTGTGTATGTATGCATATATTTCTGTATGTAGTAGGCATTATATTAGGCACTTGGGACACAGAGAAGAATAAGAGAGCATTACACTCAAGAATCCTGCAGGCTGCTAGCCACCAAGTGCCTCCTGCCCACATCGAGCTCCTCAGTGCGTCCTGACAGATTGGACGGAGGCTTCAGATAAGAAGAACAATGGGAATTGGTACCAAACCCCTCCAATTTTGGAGAAATGAAATAGTAAGCATCTTATTTTAATGGCTGACAAACAACATCAACTTTTCATATGAAGAACAGTTCATTAGCGCTGAGTAACTACTTTATTAAATAACCATAAAGAAAGTCCTTTAAGCCTGACCAGAGTCCTTTGTTTTTAACTTAAAGAATTTTTTTAAATTATTTTTTTAAAATTTTATTGGAGTGTAGTTGATTTACTATGTTGTGTTAGTTTCAGGTGTAAGGGCCCAGGTCCTGATTCCAATTTTGTTCCTTTCTAGATGTCTGCACATAAGGTTACTGAGTTCCATTTTCCATTGATAACAGCAACATCCCTATTCTCTCCTGCTTCACAGTGTTGTAAGGATAAAATAAGATGGTTGATGTAAAGGATTATGTAAATTGTAAAAAAAAAAAGCTATATAAATACAATGAATTAGGGTGTAGCTCAAAGGTAGGGCATTTGCTGCAAAAAATGGCACTTAATCACAGTTATTTGTCTTCATTGTGGTGGATAGACATTTAAAAACTGAGCCTAACAGTGACTTCTGTAGCTCCGTCGGGTCATTGAGAAACCAGCTTATATTATCCTTATACAAAAGTATCCAGATTATGAAGAAATACTGTGTTTTAATAAGTTATCTCTCTTGGAGTATTTAGATAACATTTTGAGGGCCTTCTATTTTATTAACCTTCTCAGTGGATAAAGAATTGAGAATTACATTCCTGTATTTTACGAGGAATTTCACTTTATCAGCATCTGACATGACTTCAGAAAATGCTGATGGGTCTAAATCAGTTTGCTGCTCTGTACATCTCCCATCACTGAAAGCATTAGAGACCCTTATCAAATAAGAATTGATTCAACGTACAGCTTCCCAGAAAGGCTATTAATGCAGATTAATGAGTTTCTGAGAGATTAGAGTTAGGGAGTTTTGATATAAAACATGTACCATAATTAGTAGAATGCCATGTTAGGGAAGAACAGAGGAAAAACGACATTCCAAACTTTCTGATTATTTAGTCTTTATTTAGTATGCAGCTATAGATATGCACACTTTAAAGAATGATGTTAAAATATCATTAATATTGTTTTAAAAACTGATTTTCTAGTGAGTGTAGACATATAATTTTATCCTTCAAGATGAAAAACTTTGTTTATCTTCAAAGAGGTTGAACTCGATATATTGAAGATGGCTACAGTTTTCACTGGACTAAGAAACTAATGCCCCTAAATGCCAAACTTCAGTGTGTTTTTCCACCTGCTTTTTACTGCATTTTTTGCAAGAATTTACCAACTACCCAAAAAGGGTAGGGTTTCTCAGCAGCCTTACTAGTGACGTTCGGGGCTGCATGGGAGGCTGTCCTCTGCATCATAGGCTGTTTAGCGTCATCTCTGGCCTCTACTCACTAGATGCCAGTAGCATCTTCTTCTCAACAAAATGTATCCATGCATTGGCAAATGTCTGCTGGCAGGCTAGATCACCCCCTTTTGAGAACCACTGCTGTTGATGAATTTTTTTTTATATTGCACTTATATTTAACAAACTTGATGAATACTCTTAATGGTTCTAATGGTTTGAGGATTCTCTTGGTTGTTTCATGTAAGAGTTATTTACCAACTACCTCTAAAAATATTTTTACCTTTTCCTTTCCAATCCTTAAAATCTTTTTTCTTATATTATTGCCTTAACTAAATTTTTTTCTTAGAGTGTTGCCTTAACTAGTTAGTACTGAACATCCTTGTCTAATTGCAGACTGTAAAGGGAATTGCCTGAAGTTTCTCCATTTAATATAACATTTACTGTAGTTTAGAAAATCTTTATCAAAGAAGGGTTGTTGTCTGGTTTCAGTTTTCTAAAAGTTTTTCTCTTTTTCTCATGATCATAAATAGGCATTGAATGTTATTTAATAATTTTTTTTTGCATTTATTCAGAAGATTGTGCATTTTTCTCCTTTATTTTTTTCTTGTGGCCAATTACATTACATATATGGGATCAAATCATCCTTGCATTATTGGAAAAATTCCTTCATGAGTGTCATTATATCTCTTTGCATATATCTATATCTCTGTATATACAATTTTGTGGATTTGGATTAAACTTTGTATTATGTCCTATTCCGTATTTAGTTGAAGTATCAAGATTATACTGATGAGTTGCCAACTTAATTTTATTTTCTTGAAAAAAGTTTATTAAATAGGCATTATCTGTCTTATCCATTTGTTTTGCTTCTAATGCTTCATTGTCTTTCTTGCTTCGTACTCGTACTCTGCAAATGTATTTTATCACACTTTCCTCCATGTTTTCTTTGAACCATCCACCACATTCACTAGAAAGATATATCTGGTTGTTGGGGAGCAGGAGGGGTTGGGGGTGATAGCTGAGCCATAGTTTGTTCTCTTCCAGGTAATTTTAAGGTGTTTGGGGAGTTTAAGGCAAAGAGCCCCTGGTATAGCCAGCTGGGCTCAACTGGTCCTCATTTGCCCATCCAAACACCTTTAGTGTTGAAGGCATAGTGGGATTAACAGCGGAGCCTACCATGTCAGATCTACTGACTTTTCCCTTGGTGACCTCTTTTTGAGGTTCAGTATATATAGTATAAACAGTGTAAATTTTACTACATTTTACTATTTTTTTGTTTATTTCCTCAAGTGACAGGCAGGGAGATTCTGGAATTCTGATTCATTTCATAATTTGCTCAAAAGGCTTATTTGTTTATTTGTATTATTGTGGGGAAGGTCAGTTATGGGACACATTCTCTTAATCCCTATAGGTCCAAGGTGGTTTTTCCTGCCATGGGGCTAGATCAGGAGCATGTCCAGACCTAGCTTCTGAGTATTCTTTAATTTCTTAAAGTGATAAACAAGAAAGTATGCAACATTAGATAGGTCCATGCAACAATAAAAAATGTTAAATAGAAATTAATGTTTTTACTAAATGTAGCATACAATCCCATTAGTATGATATATATTTATAATATGCATGATGATTATTGTGCACATAGGAATTAATGAAGATGGTAAGACAACAATCATTAATAGGTGTTGTTAATCTAATTTTTATATAGCCAAACTAGATTTTGAGTATCTTTATTTCATTATTGATCATAGCACTTAAAGAGATAATTATCTCTGCTAAAGAAGAAAGTCCAAGTCAAACTCTCCCATAGCCATGGTTCCCTGTTCTCCTGCCATATACTGCCCAGCAGCCCCTCCCTGTCACTTCTGCCTGATATAGGGTTAATTACAATCCTTCACTGATTTTCTAAGGAGACTTTCATTCTGCTTTCTGTACCATCTCTCTTCGAAGGTCCTTCAGATAGAACATCTAAGTCTCTCCCCACCACAGGACCAGGCACTGCGTTGTAGCCACTTTTGGTGGCATGAGCTAACAGAAACTTCAGCCCTAGGTTCATGTTTTCTGCCAAACGTTCAAAAGCTCATTTGGATTCAAGTGAAGATTTTGCCTAAATAAATACAAAGTCCTGGGCATTGAGAGTTCCATGGCAAGATGCCCTTGCCTGGGGAAAATACCTGACTTCCCAGTTTCCTCTAGGTTTAGGGGTGGTGCTGAGTATAGATAATAAATAATAATAATAATAATAATAATAATGAATGCACTGATTTTGGGGCACATGTTCTTACTTTCTATTGACATGAATACTCTCTGAGATTACTTTGGCACCAAAATAACAGCTAACGAAGAAGGAAAAACATTCGGTTCTGGTGGAAATCTGAAATTTTATGTTTGCTTCTTGTCCTCATCACACTACCTTCATCTTGCCTCTAAGTCCTTGCTCATGTTTCTTTCTTTTCTAATGCGTGTTTGGAAGATATTTTTCTTTCTACCTACTATGGTTCTACCCCGTTTCTAAACTTGTTTTCTTAATTCATTAAACTTTCCCCGGTTACTCCTGGCTAAATTAGTCTCTCTCTTCTCTAAATTTCTTAAAAGAATTTGAGTCCCTACTCTAAATTTTAGATTTAATGTTATCTCCTTATACTTAGATAATTTTTAAGATTTTTATTATTCTCACCTCCTCAAACAAAATCTTGGTTCCTAGACTAATGGTTTCCAGAGGTAGGGGGTAATGGGTGAGTGAAATGGGTGAAGGGGGTCAAAAGGTACAAATTTCTAGTTATAAAATAAACAAGTCATAAGGATGTAATGTACAAATGGTGACTATAGTTAGCAATACTGTAATGCATATTTGAAAGTTGCTAAGAGAGTAGATCTTAAAAGTTCTTACCACAAGAAAAACTTTTTTTGTAACTATGGTGATGGATATTAACTAGACTTATTGTGGTGATCATTTCACAACATATACAAATATCAAATCATTATGTTGTACATCTAAAATTAATATAATGTTATATGTCAATTATATCTCAATAAAAAAAGGATAAAAAAATGTTGGTTTCTGAATACAGACTTTGCCTCAACTTTTTTATAGCTCCCACAACATTTAGTAGAAATAAATACAAGGTACATGCTAAATAAACACTTGGTGACAGACATTACTAATAAATGGATGCTTAGTTAAAAGATGACACTAATTTTCTTTACATTTTCCAAAGCAAACAAATTTTGGGGGAAAGCCTCTTATTTTGATCAGTTTTCAATTCAAGGACATCTAAAACAAAGATATGTTTGTTGCTTTTGTTTGTTTTGTTTTTGCTTCTTAATTTTATTTATTTAATTTTTTTTTAGCATTTTATTTTATTTTATTTTATTTTGATTTTATTTTTTTAACATTTTTATTGGAGTATAATTGCTTTACAATGGTGTGTTAGTTTCTGCTTTATAACAAAGTGAATCAGTTATACATATACATATATCCCCATATCTCTTCCCTCTTGCGTCTCCCTCCCTCCCACACTCCCTATCCCACCCTTCCAGCTGGTCACAAAACACCCAGCTGATCTCCTGTGCTATGCGACTGCTTCCCACTAGCTATCTATTTTACATTTGGTAGTGTATATATGTCCATATATACACTACCACTCTCTCACTTTAATCGAGATATAATTGACACATAACTGTTAGCTGTTTTTTGAAGAGAAATTTTTTCTCTAGTTATTAATTTTTTTCCTGTGCTGATAATAACAGGGATTTTTACACCTTCCTATGTACTAATATATTGTCTCAATATTCAGTGAACATCTTCCAAACTTCTCTTATCTTTGACTTTCCTGCACGTAAACACAAGTGATTTGACTAAAATTCAGAGGAAGCTGAGGGTTTATTCTTTTTCTTTGTTCTATAGATAAGTCCTTTGGCAAACTTGGATTCACTCAGGAGAAGAAATTACTTATGTAATGAGTCTATTTTAAAATAGACCTATGGAAGATGTCAATTCAACTCTTTCATAATAGAGGGGTAGGAACTGAGTCCTAGAGAGGTTGTTATGTATCTAAAATCATCAAATTTGTTAGTGGCAGATTTAGGATTGGAACCCAGATGTCCATAGATGACATTTGAAATAGTAGGCTTTACATTTATGTGCTTCAATGTTTCATTTAACTGTTGTATACATTGGGTGAAAATCTTCATATTGTAGTACAGAGAGAATATCACTCAATGCAAAAATACCTTAAACTGATTCATGCTCATAACCTTTCCTGGTACTGAAAAATTTCCATTTGATGCCTTTAACCTTGACTTTCTTTCTCTTTTGTGCATTATCTTCTGTAAGGGAAAAATAAGTAAATGAAACAACAGTACTTAAAAAATTTTTTTTTTATCTTTTAATTTTTTTAATATATATTTTTTCCAGCTTTATTGAAATATAATTGACATGCAGCATTGCATATGTTTAAGGTGTACAGCATAATAATTTGACTTACATATATTGTGAAATGATGACCACAATAAGTTTAGTGAACATCCATAATCTCATATAGATACAGATTTAAAGGGATAGAAAAAAAATGTTTTTCCTTGTGAGAACCCTTACGGTTTCCTCTCTTAACAACTTTTATATGTAACATTCAGCAGTGTTCATTTATTTATCATGTTGTACATGACATCCCTAGTACATATTTATCTTATAACTGGAAATTTGTACCTTTTAACTGTCTTCATCCAATTTCCCCTCCTCCACCCACACCTCTGGTAACCACAAATGTGATCTCTTTTCTATGAGGTTGTTTGTTTGCTTGTTCCTAGTATACAACATAGTGATTCAAATATCTACCAGTAGTTTTTTTCTTTCCTTTTTTTTTTTTTTATACAATTTTTAAGCCAAGGATGCTAGTATTTAAATATGTTTGGGGAGACCTTCAAGATGGCGGAGGAATAAGATGTGGAGATCACCTTCCTCCCCACAAACACATCAGAAATACATCTACATGTGGAACAACTCCTACAGAACACCTACTGAACACTGGCAGAAGACCTCAGACTTCCCAACAGGCAAGAAACTCTCCACGTACCTGGGTAGGGCAATAGCAAAAAGAAATAAACAGAGACAAAAGAATAAGGATGGGACCTGAACCTCTGGGAGGGAGCTGTGAAGGAGGAAAGGTTTCCACACACTAGGAAGCCCCTTCACTGACACAGACGGGGGTGGAGGGGGGGAAGCTTCAGAGCCACGGAGGAGAGAGCAGCAACAGGGGTGCAGAGGGCAAGGTGGAGAGATTCCCACACAGAGAATTGGTGCTGATCAGTGCTCACCTGCCGGGGCAGGTGTGGGCTGGGAGCTGAGGCTCGGGTTTCGGAGGTCAGATCCCAGGGAGAGGACTGGGGTTGGCTGCGTGAACACAGCCTGAAGGGGGCTAGTGAGCCACAGCTAGCCAGGAGGTAGTCCAGGAAAAAGTTTGGAACTGCCTAAGAGGCAAGAGACCATTGTTTCGGGGTGTGCGAGGAGAGGGGATTCAGAGCGCCGCCTAAACGAGCTCCAGAGATGGGTGTCAGCCACGGCTATCAGCACGGACACAAGAGATGGGCGTGAAATGCTAAGGCTGCTGCTGCAACCACAAAGAAGCCTGTGTGCAAGCACAAGTCACTATCCACACCTCCCCTTCCAGGAGCCTGTTCAGTGCACCACCGCCAGGGTCCTGTAATCCAGGGACAACTTCCCTGGGGAGAACACACGGTGTGTCTCAGGCTGTTGCAACGTCATTACGGGCTCTGCCACCACTGGCTCACCCCACATTACGTACCCCTCCCTCCCCCCAGCATGAGTGAGCCAGAGCCCCCTAATCAGCTGCTACTTTAACCCTGTCCTGTCTGAGCAAATAACAGACGCCCTCAGGCAACCTACATGCAGAGGCTGGGTCAAATCCAAAGCTGAACCCCAGGAGGTGTGGGAACAAAGAGCAGCAAGGGAAATTTCTCTCAGCAGCCTAACGAGCAGCAGATTAAATCTCCACAATCAACTTGATGTACCCTCCATCCGTGGAATGCCTGAATAGACAACGAATCATCCCAAAATTGAGGCGGTGGACTTTGGGAGCAACTGTAGACTCGGGGTTCTGCTTTCTGCAGAAGAACGGATAAGTGACCTTGAAGATAAAACAGTGGAAATAACTACTGCAGAGCAGAATAAAGAAAAAAGAATGAAAAGAATTGAGGACAGTCTTAGAGACTTCTGGGACAACATTAAACACAGAAACACTTGAATTATAGGGGTCCCAGAAGAAGAAGAGAAAACGAAAGGGATTGAGAAAATATTTGAAGAGATTATAGTTGAAAACTTCCTTAATATGGGAAAGGCAATAGTCAATCAAGTCCAGGAAGCGCAGAGAGTCCCATAGATGATAAATCCAAGGAGAAACACGCCAAGACACATATTAATCAAACTATCAAAAATTAAATACAAAGAAAAAATACTAAAAGCAGCAAGGGAAAAACAACAAATAACATACAAGGGAATCCCCATAAGGTTAACAGCTGATCTTTCAGCAGAAACTCTGCAAGCTAGAAGGGTGTGGCAGGACAATTTAAAGTGATGGAAGGGAAAAACATCCAACCAAGATTACTCTAACTAGCAAGGATCTCATTCAGATTCAAAGGAGAAATTAAAAACTTTACAGACAAGCAAAAGCTAAGAGAATTCAGGACCACCAAACCAGCTTTACAGCAAATGCTAATGGAATTTCTCTAACGCAGGAAACACAAGAGAAGGAGAAGACCTACAATAATAAACCCAAAACAAGAAAGAAAATGGTGATTGGAACATACATATCGATAACTACCTTAAATGTAAATGGATTAAATACTCCCACCAAAAGACATAGACTGGCTGAATGGATACAAAAATGAGACCCGTATATATGATGCCTACAAGAGAACCACTTCAGACCTAGGGACACATACAGACTGAAAGGGAGGGGATGGATAAAGATATTCCATGCAAATGAAAATCAAAAGAAAGCTGGAGAAGCAATTCCCATATCAGACAAAATAGACTTTAAAATAAAGACTATTACAAGAGACAAGGAAGGACACTATCTAATGATCAAGGGATCATTATAAGTGATCAATTGTTAAATTGTTAAATCAATTGTTACAATTGTTAAATCTAAGAAGATGATTTAACAATTGTAAATATTTATGCACCCAACATAGGAGAACCTCAATACATAAGGCAAATGCTAACAGCCATATAAGGGGAAATCAACAATAACACAGTCATAGTAGGGGACTTTAACACCCCACTTTCACCAATGGACAGATCATCCAAAATGAAAATAAATAAGGAAGCACAAGCTTTAAATGATAAATTAAACAAGAGGGACTTCACTGAAATTTATAGGACATTCCATCCAAAAACAATAGATTACACTTTCTTCTCAAGTGCTCATGGAAATTCTTCAGGATAGATCATATCTTGGGTCACAAATCAAGCCTTAGTAAATTTAAGAAAATTGAAATCATATCAAGTATCTTTTCTGACCACAATGCTATGAGACAAGATATTAATTACAGGAAAAAAAATCTGTAAGATATACAAACACATGGAGGCTAAACAATACACTATTGAATAACCAAGAGATCACTGAAGAAATCAAAGGGGAAATAAAAAAAAATACCTAGAAACAAATGGCAATGAAAACATGATGAACCAAAACCTATATGATGCAGCAAAAGCAGTTCTATGAGGGACGTTTATAGAAATAAAATCCTACCTCAAGAAACAAGAAACATCTCAAATAAACAATCTAACCTTACACCTAAAGCAATTAGAGAAAGAAGAACAAAAAACCCCAAAGTTAGCAGAAGGAAAGAAATCATAAAGATCAGCTCAGAAATAAATGAAACAGAAATGAAGGAAATGATAGCAAAGATCAATAAAACTAAAAGCTTGTTCTTTGAGAAGATAAACAAAATTGATAAACCATTAGCCAGACTCATCAAAAAAAAAAAAAAAAAGGGAAAACACTGAAATCAATAGAATTAGAAACGAAAAAGGAGAAGTAACAACTGACAATGCAGAAATACAAAGGATCATGAGAAATTACTACAAGCAACTATATGCCAATAAAATGGACAACCTGGAAGAAATGGACAAATTCTTAGAAAAATACAACCTTCCGAGACTGAACCAGGAAGAAATAGAAAATATAAACAGACCAATCACAAGCACTGAAATAGAAACTGTGATTAAAAATCTTCCAACAAACAAAAGCCCAGGACCAGATGGCTTCACAGGCGAATTCTATCAAACATTTAGAGAAAAGTTAACACCTATCCTCAAACTCTTCTAAAATATAGCAGAGGGAGGAACACTCCCAAACTCATTCTACGAGGCCACCATTACCCTGATACCAAAACAAGACAAAGACGTCACAAAGAACAAAAGCTACAGGCCAATAACTCTGATGAACATAGATGGAAAAATCCTCAGCAAAATGCTAGCAAACAGAACCAACATCACATTAAGAGAATCATACACCATGATCAAGTCGGGCTTATCCCAGGAATGCAAGGATTCTTCAATGTACGCAAATCAATCAATGTGATACACCATATTAACAAACTGAAGGAGAAAAATCATATGATCATCTCAATAGATGCAGAAAAAGCTTTTGACAAAATTCAACACCCATTTATGATAAAAAGCCTCCTGAAAGTAGGCATAGAAGAAACTTACCTCAACATAATATGGCCATATATGACAAACCCACAGCCAACATCATTCTCAATTGTGAAGAACTGAAGCCATTTCCACTAAGATCAGGAAGAAGACAAGGTTGTCCACTCTCACCACTATTATTCAACATAGTTTTGGAAGTTTTAGCCATAGCAATCAGAGAAGAAAAAGAAATAAAAGGAATACAAATCGAAAAGAATAAGTAAATGTATCATTGTTTGCAGATGACATGACACTATACATAGAGAATCCTAAAGATACTACCGGAAAACTACTAGAGCTAATCAGTGAATTGGGTAAAGTAGCAGGATACAAAAATAATGCACAGAAATCTCTTACATTCCTATACACTAATGATGAAGAATCTGAAAGACAATTTAAGGAAACACCCCCATTTACCATTGCAACAAAAAGAATAAAATACCTAGGAATAAACCTACCTAAGGAGACAAAAGACCTGTATGCAGAAAACTATAAGACACTGATGAAAGAAATTAAAGATGATGGAAACAGATGGAGAGATATACCATGTTCTTGGATAGGAAGAATCAACATAGTGAAAATGACTATACTACCCAAAGCAATCTACAGATTCAATGCAATCCCTATGAAACTACCAATGGCATTTTCCACAGAACTAGAACAAAAAATTTCACAGTTTGTATGGAAGCACAGAAGACCCCGAATAGCCAAAGCAATCTTGAGAAAGAAAAATGGAGCTGGAGGAATCAGGCTCCCGGACTTCAGATTATACTACAAAGCTACAGTAATCAAGACAGTATGGTACTGGCACAAAAACAGAAATATAGATCAATGGAACAGGATAGAAACCCCAGAGATAAACCCATGCACATATGGTCACCTTATTTTTGATAAAGGAGTCAAGAATATACAATGGAGAAAACACAGCCTCTTCAATAAGTGGTGCTGGGAAAATGGACAGCTACATGTAAAAGAATGAAATTAGAACACTCCCTAACATCATACACGAAAATAAGCTCCAAATGGATTAATGGATTAAAGACCTAAGTATAAGGCCAGACACTATAAAACTCTTAGAGGAAAACATAGGCAGAACACTCTATGACATAAATCACTGCCAGATCTTTTTTGACCCACCTCCTACAGTAATGGAAATAAAAACAAAAATAAACAAATGGGACCTAATGAAACTTAAAGGCTTTTGTACAGCAAAGGAAACCATAAACAAGATGAAAAGACAACCCTCAGAATGGGAGAAAAGATTTTCAAATGAAGCAACTGACAAAGGATTAATCTCCAAAATTTACAAGCAGCTCATGCAGCTCAATATCAAAAAAACAAACAACCCAAATCAAAAATGGGCAGAAGACCTAAATAGACATTTCTCCAAAGAAGATATACAGATTGCCAACAAACACATGAAAGGATGCTCAACATCACTAATCATTAGAGAAATGCAAATCAAAAGTGCAATGAGGTATCACCTCACACCAGGCAGAATGGCCATCATTAAAAAATCTTCAAACAGTAAATGCTAGAGAGGATGTGGAGAAAAGTGAACCCTCTTGCCCTGTTGGTGAGAATGTAAAGTGATACAGCCACTATGGAAAACAGTATGGAGGTTCCTTAAAAAACTAAAAAAAAAAACTACCATACAACCCAGCAATCCCACTCTTTGGCATATACCCTGAGAAAAGCATAATTCAAAAAGTGTCATGTACCACGATGTTCATTGCAGCTGTATTTACAATAGCCAGGACATGGATGCAACCTAAGTGTCCATCAACAGATGAATGGATAAAGAAGATATGCACATATATACAATGGAATATTACTCAGCCATAAAAAGAAACGAAATTGAGTTATATGTAGTGAGGTGGATGGACCTAGAGTCTGTCATACAGAGTGAAGTAAGTCAGAAAGAGAAAAACAAATATCATATGCTAACACATATATATGGAATCTAAAAAAAAAAAAAAGCTTCTGATGAACCTAGGGGCAGGACAGGAATAAAGATGCAGACATAGAGAATGGACTTGAGGACACAGGAAGGGGGAAGGGTAACCTGGGATGAAGTGAGAGAGTGGCATAGATATATATATACACTACCAAATGTAAAATAGATAGTTCGTGGGAAGCAGCCACATAGCACAGGGAGATCAGCTCGGTGCTTTGTGACCACCTAGAGGAGTTGGTTAGGAAGGGTGGGAGGGAGACACCAGAGGGAGGAGATAAGGGGATATATGTATATGTATAGCTGATTTACTTTGTTATAAAGCAGAAACTCACACACCGTCGTAAAACAATTATACTCAAAAAAAGATGTTAAAAAAATTGATAAATAATAACATGTAAAATATTTACTACATGTTGAAATTCTATTTTGGATATATTGGATTAAGTGAAAATATGCTATAAAATTAATTTCACCTGTTCCTCTTTACTTTTAAATGGCTGCTAGAAAAATTTTAAATTACATATATGGCTTACATTATATTTCTATTGTACATTGTTGTTCTAGAAGCATCAAGAGAAAGAGAGAGAGAGGGAGGTGTTACTAATAAAAGAATAAGAGTATTATAGGCATAAGACTTCTTATCAAAACACTGGAGGACAGAAATAATGGTCTTTAAATTTCTGAAGTGTAAAAAAAGTCTTAAATCTAGAATTTAATATCCTGCCAAACTTATCAATTAAATATAAAGGGAAAGGGACTTCCTTTGTGGTCCAGTGGTTAAGACTCTGCTCTCCCAATGCAGGGAGCCCAGGTCTTATCCCTGGTCAGGGAACTAGATCCCGCATGCTCCAACTAAGAGCCTGTATGCCGCAACTAAGACCCAGGGCAGACAAATAAATAAATAAATATTAAAAATAATAAATATGAATGTAAAATAAACACTTTTCCATCCATGTTGATTCAGAATGATTCCAGAATCCTTATCTACCAAGCAACGTTTCTTTTTAAAAATTTTACAATATTTGAGGATGTACTCTATCTAGATAGAGTACAGGAGAGAGAGAAGCAGCTCATGGTCCAGGAAACAGTGGTGGAATTCTAGGTGTGAAACGGAAAGGATGACACCTCTGCGGCAGCCCGAAAAACACAGCTCAATTTAAAACACCAGATCAAAAGATCCTAAAAGGCATTCCTCCAAGAATAGAAAGAGGAAGATTTAACAGGCAAGACAATTAAGAAGCTGGGAGTTCTTAGCTCAGTGGGGAACAAGACTTAGGTTTTTTTCTTCTCAACAAGAAAAAAGAACCCCAAGAAATTAGAAATGCCAAGAAAACAATTGAAAAATTAGAGAAGAAAGTTTTGATTCAAATACAAGATGAGCAAAACTGTGGCCTGATCACTTGAGGAATACGAGAGGTCATTTGACTTTAACACTTGGGACTTTCTCCTTTGAGAGAATCAGTGACAAATCATTATATTTCATTTTCAGTGGACCTAATCACACTATTTCTGCAGTGACAAATAGTTGAATGATCACATTTACATAATTATAATTAGATGTTTACTAGTTTCAATTTTTATAATCAAAACATAAAACCTAATTTTAGTTATAGAATAGAATGTTCATGTCATAAAAGACATTGTAAAGGTAACGCTCCAGCTGGCAGAAGTCAAGTTGAAAGCAGGAGGAGGGAAGGGTGTGTGTAGGGGTGCTACTTTCCTCGTTTTACTTTGGGATGATACAAGAGATACTATGTAAAGAAGACGGAACGAAAATACAGGATTTTGTATACATCACTTAAAAGTATAAAGGCAACTAATAGAAAAACCACACACACTAATATAAGTAGCAAAACTCAGGGGAGAGAGAGAGACAAGTGGAGATGCGAGCTGAATTCCTTGTCTATCAAAGAGGATGGAAATGACTTGATTTCTACTGCTGGTAAATTAAGAAACTGAGATCTAAGCATATCGTTTAGAATTATGGTGGTAACATCAGAAGAATTAAAAACAAAATGTTTAAAGGGGTTTCCAATGACGTGTGGGACTTGGGTAGCGGAGGTGAAATGGAGTTTTTATTTAATAATAGTACAGTACATGCTGTTTGAATTTTGAAACTGTGCACACGTTTTAAAATGTTTTTGAAAATACATTTATAAATAATTGGTGTTGATAAGTATAAAGAAAGGCCTAATTAAAGAGTAATTCTTCCCTGAAAAAACAAAGTTTGTTCTTTTAACATTGCTATTTTTATAACAATAATTTTGATATAATAGAATATTTTAAGACAATTCTACATTTAGAACTTAAATTTCTCTACATGTTTTAATTTGGTTTCTAGATTCTCTCTTTTTTTAAAATTTTTATTTATTTTTGGCTGCATTGGGTCTTCGTTGCTGTGTGTGGGCTTTCTCTAGTTGCCACGAGTGGGGGCTACTCTTCCTTTTGGTGCACGGGTTTCTCATTGCGGTGGCTTCTCTTGTTGTGGAGCATGAGCTCTAAGCTCATGGGCTTCAGTAGTTGCAGCACGTGGGCTCTAGGGCATTCAGGCTTCAGTAGTTGTGGTGCATGGGCTCAGTAGCTGTGGCTCACGGGCTCTAGAGTGCAGGCTCAGTAGTCATGGTGCACAGGCTTAGTTGCTCCATGGCATGTGGGATCTTCCCAGGACTAGGGATTGAACCTGTGTCCCCAGTATTGGCAGGTGGATTCTTAACCACTGTGCCACCAGGGAAGTCCCTGGATTGTTTCTTTTATTCTCTTCAGCTCTCTGGTAATAGGCCATGTGATCAAGCTGTGTCTTAGAATAAGTGGTACCGTAGCCCTGAAAGGATAATGTCCTGAGCATCTTTTGAAAGACACTATACGTTAAGCATTTTTAACCATATATACATGCAAAGAGATAGTTATTATTTTAGTAGGGCAAAATACTCCATAGAATGTAAGCATAGGAATAATTGTAAATGTTCTGATACCTAAAAATTCAGTGAATTAGCACAACTTTCCCCCAAATCTTTGATTCTTATTACCTTATTTGTTCTCTTCTCTTAGTGGTTTAATCCTTTACTAAGTACTGATTATTTTTTCTCAGAGGTCTCTACCATGTACTGTAAAATAATATTGTCATATAGAAACTGATCTCCTCCCAGTCTTGAAGTCATATTTCTCTCTCAAGGTTTTGCCTTGTTGATTTATTCTACATTTATCTACTAAAAAATTCTGCCTCATATATTATTTCAATCATGTCACATACCTGATAAATAATCTGTAGTAGCTTTAATTTGCCAATCTGTTCAACATCTTCAGTCTGGCCTTCAGGACCCTTAAAAAATTCTCTTTGATTTTTGGTTGATGTTTGCCAATTTCAGTTTTCTGTTTCACCCATGATCTCATAAACAGGTTCCTTTTCCCTTTCTCTATGCCTTGTGCATGCTATTTATACTCAGAAAGCTCATAATAAACCCCTAACACATTGGACTTTTTTTTTTACTTTTGTAGTTAAAAAATGTTTCCAGGCAAATGAGCTCTGCAGATTGCTCTTTACCTCTAGAAGTATTTTTTTTTTTTGGTGTGGCTTTAACATATGGTTTATTTATAAGGAAATTATGGATATATTAACACAACTGTTCTGTATTTAAATCCAATGAGAGTTCAACTACCAGTTCTTGAACATGCTATGCTATTTCTTGCCTCTGTGAATGTGCACATGCTGTTTGCTCTACCAGGCCCTGTACCCCTCTCTCCTTGGTCATGTCTACTTGTCAAATTTAATAAATTTTATTCATAATTATTTTTGAGTCTTTAAATATCACCTATTATTTATATGTTGGTCCTTCATTCTATGCTTTCTAATTCCATCATTTTCTCATTTATATTTTCATCTCTTTGTTTTATATTTTCATATTTTGTATTTCACAGAATAAAATTTGTATTCACCAGAATAAAAATTCACAGGCTTTTATTGTCTGCAGCATCAGCTATGCTCTTACAATTTCCAGTGAGAGAAGATAATTTTTTTGGAGCTTTTTCAGAAAATCTTTTGCATATTGCATACATCATCTATTTTGATTTTACCTCATCTATTTCATCTCCATCTTTCCTAGTTCTTTCCTCTTGACTTTGGATATGTGATTCTCAGCCAACATGTTTACTTTCCCTCTTTTCAGAATGACAGTTTTCTGAAATTTTCTAGCTCCTTAATTGCATTTTCAGAAAATATACTTTGCTATAAATATTCTGAGTGTGGCTCCCTTTCTTTATTCTAAAGTACTTCATTTATTCAGCAGTTCAGCTGCAGCCTCAGATATTCAGCAGAATGAAGGTGGAGATACAACATGCTCAGTACAATTTCTGATTTCTATTTAGCTTTAACCAAGCAGAGTTGTATTGCTTTGCTCTTGTCATAGTAAGACAACAACAACAACAAAAAACAAAAACAAAAACAAAACACCCCACAAAAGCATAGTAGCAAACAGCAATAAGCATTTCTTTCTCCTATGGGTTGTCTGGGCTGTACTGCTAATGTCATTTGGGCTTGTTCACACGTCCATATTTTGACTTAGAGTGTGCTCTGCTCACATGTCTCTCCTCCACTTGGACCAGTGGGATAACCAGGGGTTTTCTTCTCATGGCAATGACAGAAGCCAGAGAGAGTAAGTAGAAAACAGATATCCTGACACAATCACCTCATTCAATTGGCGAAAGCAAGCCACATGTTGAAACCCAAAGTTATGAGTCAGTAAAATATGCCCCCTCCTTTAGCAAGAGAAATTAAAAAGCCACATGACAAAGAGCAAATATAAAATCTGAAAGTCAAGAGGAAATATAAAATTGAGTTCTCCCAGAAGCTATCTGTGGAATAAGGTTAACTCAGTAGGTTTAGGGTGTTCAAACCCTCCACATGCCAGAGAAAGGCCTAGTTCCCAATTAGATTCTGTGAAATAACCTCTAAGCCCTTGGAATATATGGTCTGAGAAGAGTGTCTTTGTATGCCTCGGGCTCTGGGCCACACCAATTTGTTCTTGCTAATGCTGATTTATGGTGGATGTTTGCTTTTGTTTGCCTTGGGCCCTGAGCCAGGATGTATCCGTTTCAACTCTGGAGGGGTTGGAGACTGAATAGCTAAAGTCAGTCTTGTGGAGACTCCATGCATATGTGACTATCCCCTGGTAAATTACCCTGGTGAGTTTCACTGGTTGGTAATATTTTGTCGGGATGGTAAACATCTTGAGAATGGGAACAGCAGTTTTATCTAGCTTCTGGGTAGTTATAATGATTAAATGAGATAGTATGTGTGATATGCTTAGAATAGTGGCTGACACTGTTCTAATAATAAAACCTGTATAATGGCTTGTTAAATAAAACCATTTGGTGTGTACAGGAAAGCCAGAATTTGGAAACTGCAAACATATATCAAGCATCATAGTTGGGGTGATGAGGTTAAAGCAAACAACCAGAATCAAGAGGCAAAGACATCTGGAGCGAATAAATAAAAGAAGTATACACACATGCACACACCTCACAAAGAATGGAGTAGATGGAAGGAAATTGGTTTGGTTTAAGATGTAGACCCTAGTCTAAGCAAATGTTTTACAAATTCACCTTGTTGGGTTCTGACCTAGAGAAAAGTAGAATTAAAAGTTTAGAGCCTGGCAAATAAATTCCTCCTGCCCTCTCCTTATATTTCATTTTGCAGAAAGTTTTTTTTTTTTTTTTTTGAAATTTGGAATTTTATTTAATTTATTTTTTTATACAGCAGGTTCTTATTAGTCATCAATTTATACACATCAGTGTACACATGTCAATCCCAATTGCCCAATTCATCACACCACGCCCCCCACCCCCTGCCGCTTTCCCCCCTTGGTGTCCATACGTTTGTTCTCTACATCTGTGTCTCAATTTCTGCCCTGCAAACCAGTTCATCTGTACCATTTTTCTAGGTTCCACATATATGCGTTAATGTACGATATTTGTTTTTCTCTTTCTGACTTACTTCACTCTGTGTGACAGTCTCTAGATCCAGCCACGTCTCAACAAATGACTCAATTTTGTTCCTTTTTATGGCTGAGTAATATTCCATTGTATATATGTACCATATCTTCTTTATCCATTCGTCTGTCAATGGGCATTTAGGTTGCTTCCATGACCTGGCTATTGTAAATAGTGCTGCAATGAACATTGGGGTGCATGCATCTTTTTGAATTATGGTTTTCTCTGGGTATATGCCCAGTAGTGGGATTGCTGGATCATATGGTAATTTTATTTTTAGTTTTTTAAGGAACCTCCATACTGTTCTCCATAGTGGCTGTATCAATTTACATTGCCACCAACAGTGCAAGAGGGTTCCCTTTTCTCCACACCCTATCCAGCATTTGTTGTTTGTAGATTTTCGGATGACGCCCATTCTAACTTGTGTGAGGTGGTACTTCATTGTAATTTTGATTTGCATTTCTCTAATAATTAGTGATGTTGAGCAGCTTTTTATGTGCTTCTTGGCCATCTGTATGTCTTCTTTGGAGAAATGTCTCTTTAGGTCTTCTGCCCATTTTTGGATTGGGTGGTTTGTTTTTTTAATATTGAGCTGCATGAGCTGTTTATATATTTTGGAGATTAATCCTTTGTCCGTTGATTCATTTGCAAATATCTTCTCCCATTCTGAGGGATGTGTTTTCGTCTTGTTTATGGTTTCCTTTGCTGTGCAAAAATTTTGAAGTTTCATTAGGTCACCTTTGTTGATTTTTGTTTTTATTTCCATTACTCTAGGAGGTGGATCAAAAAAGATCTTGCTGTGATTTATGTCAAAGAGTGTTCTTCCTATGTTTTCCTCTGAGAGTTTTATAGTGTCCGGTCTTACATTTAGGTTTCTAATCCATTTTGAGTTTATTTTTGTGTATGGTGTTAGGGAGTGTTCTAATTTCATTCTTTTACATGTAGCTGTCCACTTTTCCCAGCACCACTTATTGAAGAGACTGTCTTTTGTCCATTGTATATCCTTGCCTCCTTTGTCATAGATTAGTTGACCATAGGTGTGTGGTTTTATCTCTGGATTTTCTATCTTATTCCATTGATCTATGTTTCTGTTTATGTGCCAGTACCATATTGTCTTGATTACTGTAGCTTTGTAGTATAGTCTGAAATCAGGGAGACTGATTCCTCCTGCTCCGTTTTTTTTCCCTCAAGACTGCTTTGGCTATTCGGGGTCTTTTGTGGCTCCATACAAATTTTAAGATTTTTTTGTTCTAGATCTGTCAAAAATGCCATTGGTAGTTTGATAGGGATTGCACTGAATATGTAGATTGCTTTGGATAGTATAGTCATTTTCACAATGTTGATTCTTCCTATCCAAGAACATGGTATATCTCTCCATCTGTTTCTATCATCTTTAATTTCTTTCATCAGTGTCTTATAGTGTTCTGCATACAGGTCTTTTGTCTCCCTAGGTAGGTTTATTCCTAGGTATTTTATTCTTTTTGTGGCAATGGAAAATGGGAGTGTTTCCTTAATTTCTCTTTCAGCTTTTTCATCATTAGTGTATAGGAATGCAAGAGATTTCTGTGCATTAATTTTGTATCCTGCAACTTTACCAAATTCATTGATTAGCTCTAGTAGTTTTCTGGTGGCATCTTTAGGATTCTCTATGTATAGTATCATGTCTTCTGCAAACAGTGACAGTTTTACTTCTTCTTTTCCAATTTGTATTCCTTTTATTTCTTTTTCTTCTCTGATTGCCATGGCTAGGACTTCCAGAACTCTGTTGAATAATAGTGGTGAGAGTGCACATCCTTGTCTTGTTCCTGATCTTAGAGGAAATGCTTTCAGTTTTTCACCATTGAGAATGATATTTGCTGTAGATTTGTCATATATTGCCTTTATTATGTTGAGGTAGGTTCCCTCTATGCCCACTTTCTGGAGAGTTTTTACCATCAATGGGTGTTGAATTTTGTCAAAAGCTTTTTCTGCAATTATTGAGATGATCATATGGTTTTTCTTCTTCAATTTTTTATATATGGTGTATCACATTGACTGATTTGAGTATATTGAAGAATCCTTGCATCCCTGGGATAAATCCCACTTGATCATGGTTTATGATCCTTTTAATATTTTGTTGGATCCTGTTTGGTAATATTTTGTTGAGGATTTTTTCATCTATATTCATCAGGGATATTAGTCTGTAATTTTCTTTTTTTGTAGTATCTTTGTCTGGTTTTGGTATCAGGGTGATGTTGGCCTCATAGAATGAGTTTGGGAGTGGTCCTTCCTCAGCAATTTTTTGGAAGAGTTTGAGAAGGATGGTTGTTAGCTCTTCTCTAAATGTTTGATAGATTTCACCTGTGAAGCTGTCTGGTCCTGGACTTTTGTTTGTTGGAAGATTTTTATTCAAAGTTTCAATTTCATTACTTGTGATTGGTCTGTTCATATTTTCTATTTCTTCCTGGTTCAGTCTTGGAAGGTTATACCTTTCTAAGAATTTGTCCATTTCTTCCTGGTTGCCCATTTTATTGGCATAGAGTTGCTTGTAGTAGTCTCTTAGGATGCTTTGTATTTCTGCAGTGTCTGCTGTAACTTCTCCGTTTTCATTTCTAATTTTATTGATTTGAGTCCTCTCCCTCTTTTTCTTGATGAGTCTGGCTAATAGTTTATCAATTTTGTTTATCTTTTCTAAGAACCAGCTTTTAGTTTTATTGATCTTTGCTATTGTTTTCTTTGTTTCTATTTCATTTATTTCTGCCCTGATCTTTATGATTTGTTTCCTTCTGCTAACTTTGGGTTTTGTTTGTTCTTCTTTCTCTAGTTCCTTTAGGTGTAAGGTTAGATTGTTTATTTGAGATTTTTCTTATTTTTTGAGGTAGGCTTGTATAGCTATAAATTCCCTCTTAGAACTGCTTTTGCTGCATCCCATAGGTTTTGGACCATAGTGTTTTCATTGTCATTTGTCTCTAGGTATTTTTTGATTTCCCCTTTGATTTCTTCAGTGATCTCTTGGTTATTTAGTGATGTATTGTTTAGCCGCCACGTGTTTGTGTGTTTTACTTTTTTTCCCTGTAATTCATTTCTTATCTCATAGCATTGTGGTCAGAAATGATGCTTGATATGATTTCAGTTTTCTTAAATTAACTGAGGCCTGATTTGTGACCCAAGGAGTAATCTATCCTGGCGAATGTTCTGTGCGCATTTGAGAAGAAAGTGTAATCTGCTGTTTTTGGAGGGAATGTCCTATAAATATCAATTAAATCTATCTGGCCTATTGTGTCATTTAAAGCTTTTGTTTCCTTATTTACTTTCATTTTGGATGATCTGTCCATTGGTGTAAGTGAGGTGTTAAAGTCCTCCACTATTATTGTGTTACTGTCGATTTTCTCTTTTATAGCTTCTAGCAGTTGTCTTATGTATTGAGGTGCTCCAATGTTGGGTGCATATATATTTATAATTGTTATATCTTCTTCTTGGATTGATCCCTTGATCATTATGTAGTGTCCTTCCTTGTCTCTTGTAACATTCTGTATTTTAAAGTCTATTTTGTCTGATATGAGAATTTCGACTCCAGCTTTCTTTTGATTTCCATTTGCATGGAATATCTCTTTCCATCCACTAACTTTCAGTCTGTATGTGTTCCTAGGTCGGAGGTGGGTCTGTTGTAGACAGCATATATATGGGTCTTGTTTTTGTATCCATTCAGCAAGCCTGTGTCTTTTTGCTGGAGCATTTAATCCAATCACGTTTAAGGTAATTATCGATATGTATGTTCCTATGACCATTTTCTTAATTGCTTTGGGTTTGTTTTTGTAGGTCCTTTTCTTCCCTTGTGTTTCCCACTTAGAGAAGTTCCTTTAACATTTGTTGTAGAGCTGGTTTGGTGGTGCTGAATTCTCTTAGCTTTTGCTTGTCTGTAAAGCTTTTGATTTCTCCATCGAATCTGAATGAGATCCTTGCCGGGTAGAGTAGTCTTGGTTGTAGTTTCTTCCCTTTCATCACTTTAAATATATCATGCCACTCCCTTCTGGCTTGTAGAGGTTCTGCTGAGAAATCAGCTGTTTACCTTATGGGAGTTCCCTTGTATGTTATTTGTCATTTTTCCCTTGTTGCTTTCAATAATTTTTCTTTGTCTTTAATATTTGCCTATTTGATTATTATGTGTTTCAGCATGTTTCTCCTTGGGTTTATCCTGTGTGGGACTCTCTGCGCTTCCTGGACTTGGGTGGCTATTTCCTTTCCCATGTTAGGTAAGTTTTCGTCTATAATCTCTTCAAATATTTTCTCTGGTCCTTTCTCTCTGTCTTTTCCTTCTGGGACCCCTATAATGCGAATGTTGTTGTGTTTAATGTTGTCCCAGAGGTCTCTTAGGGTGTCTTCATTTCTTTTCATTCTTTTTTCTTTATTTTGTTCTGCAGCAATGAATTCCACCATTCTGTCTTCCAGGTCACTTATCCGTTCTTTTGCCTCAGTTATTCTGCTATTGATTCCTTCTAGTGTAGTTTTCATTTCAGTTATTGTATTGTTCATCTCTGTTTGTTTGTTCTTTAATTCTTCTTGGTCTTTGTTAAACGTGTCTTGCATCTTCTCCATCTTTGCATCCATTCTTTTTCCGAGGTCCTGGATCATCTTCACTATCATTATTCTGAATTGTTTTTCTGGAAGGTTGCCTATATCCACTTCATTTAGTTGTTTTTCTGGGGTTTTATCTTTTATCTTCATCTGGTACATAGCCCTCTGCCTTTTCATCTTGTCTATCTTTCTGTGAATGTGGTTTTTGTTACACAGGCTGCAGGATTGTAGTTCTTCTTGCTTCTGCTGTCTGCCCTCTGGTTCATGCAGCTATCTAAGAGGCTTGTTGCAGAAAGTTTTTATAAAGCTGTGGCAGCACCAGTGGGGACTTTGGTGAAGGGAGTGTTGTCTTTCTCCCCAAAGCTATGTTAAATTTCTATGAAATTTATGTAAATACAATGATCTAGTTATATACAAGCAGCTTCAAAAGAAGCTCCCTAATCTTCTGCCCTACAATCATCTTTTCCACCACAATCCTTCCTATGTATAAGTTCTGGAGCTGCTGTATAAATTTTTGAACATAGTATAATAAGACATGATTGTCCCTTAATTTGTTGTGGAGTTTATCATTATGTATTAATAATGCCAAAGAAGGAACAGTCTGAGAAATTAAGGAAAGCATGGGTTTTTTGGTAGGATAATTGAGAAAGACAACTCTACAAGTCTAATATTCAAAGTGTCTAAGAAATTGTAGACATTAAATATTTCCTCTGGTCCATGGGTATCGTTATCTTATTCAGTAGCAACTATGAATTTTGCAGGATAAGCCTTCTATCTGGCTGATCATTGCCTCCTTTCCTATCTTATTGGGTACATGTTCACCCTTTTTACTTGCTAAATATTTTTTATAATGTATGCATATTAGCTCCCGATTCCTTAAGTCTGAATCTTCTGGGATCTCATTTCTTCCAGGTGGTAAAATCATTCTTCTTCCTTAATTCCTGGGGCTTTCCTGTGAGTAGGAGAAGAGAAAAAGGAGTAAGTTCAATGTAAAGCTGACATTACCTCTGTTCATCCACCAAAAGTCAGGAAAAGAGAGAGGAGAATATTTGAACACTTCATCTCATAGTAAGAGGGAGAACAGAGACTGCGTATTTTGTGTGTTCCATTCACAACCATCAAGTGCTCTGAAACTGTTTCTGTATAGAAAGTAGTCACTCTCTCAAAACCAAGAAAGGGATACAAAGGTGCACCATCTAGTAAGGTACAGGAACTGAACAGATGGAAATTTCTTTCACTTAATTGGGTTCAGAGGCTCTGAGGAAATGCAGAAAAAGTAATTTGAAGGAGGTCAGCCTGAGAGGAAATCAGTTTCCTGGTTAAAGGGAATGAATTTACCATGTAGGAAACATCATAAATATAAGAACTATACCCTAAGAAATACTGTCTAGTGTCAGCTGCATCAGTTATGTCTCCTAACATTCAAGAGGAACAAAAAAAATCCCCTGAATTTAGGAAGTCTTCCTTATTTCAGATTTTATTCTTTAAATCTGTGAAGTTATGGTTCAGATGGGATTTTGGGTGGCCATAAAGTGTGTCCACATAAGGAGACATCTACTTAGGGTGACAGATTATGATGTTGAACTTAAAGATCATGGATTCTGCAATTCTGTAACCGGTCTCTCTCTCATAGATCTGTTTATGGAAATCAGATTATAGAAAAAAAATAAAACCATATGTCTTGGAATGGCAAATGCAGAGATTGTGAGTTAGAGTCCCATTCTTTGCAAATACACTGCTCTGTGCCTTTGGACAGGCTGCCTAATTGTTTAATGCCTTCCAATTTCTCACGTATAAAATCTAAGATCCAAATTCATCCTATATAAATCTCAGAAACCTAATGATGAAATGGTCCTTGCATTGCTATTGAGGTTTAGAAAGGGAATCACTCACTCACTATCATGGAAATCACAAAACATTATAAAGGAGGATAAATAATTGAATTCCATTCTCTACCTGTATTAGCACCTAACACCTTCCTTGGGTCATTTTTAGGACCTCCCTTGAGAACAATTTTGATTCTAGTTGGTAATGAAACATATTTCTCCAATTCATTCCTTTGATATTTTAATTTTAAAGTTAGATTTTTCTAGTGAAAATACTTTTCATAAAGTTTAAAAACGGTTTCTGAAGAATGCTTGAAATAACATATATCTCACAAAAGGAAATGGAATAAATGTTTTTAATGCCAATTTAAGAGAAGGTTAAAAGCACAGTAACAATTCTTGATCCATCATTAGTTAAAAATGAATTGTAGCTAGTTTGTAAGATAACTGAAACTATCTTTAAGTTTTTAAATGAGTCTCATTTTAATCATTTTATTTTTAAAATTTATTTTTATTTATTTACCTATTTTTTACTTTTGGCTGCATTGGGTCTATTGTGCTGCGCGTGGCTTTCTCTAGTTGCAGCAAGTGGGGGCTACTTTTCACTGCAGTGCGTGGGCTTCTCATTGTGGTGGCTTTTCTTGTTGTGGAGCATGGGCTTTAGGCGCGCGGGCTTCAGTAGTTGTGGCTCGCGGGCTCTAGAGCACAGCAGTAGTTGTGGCGCATGGGCTTAGTTGCTCCACGGGAGCAACTACGTGGGATCTTCCCAGACCAGGGATCGAACCCGTGTCCCCTGTATTGGCAGGCGGATTCTTAACCACTGTGCCACCAGGGAAGTCCTCATTTTAATCATTTTAAAACAAAATATTTTTGAAATGAATAGCACTCCCTACATTTTATGTTGAAGTCATTGGGCATTATTTAATTTCTTCTTGATAACTGATAACTTATAGTTATTGATATGATCCTAAGTTATTTTTATGCTCTAATTCAGAGATTATCTTCTGGCAGGTTTCTTGATCTTATTTAAATGGCCAGGCTCCTAAGCTTAGTGCCTTAAATGGGCTCCTTGTCATTTTTTATCTCTCCCCTTGTTACAGGTCATCATTATTAGATGTTACTTCTTACTGCTATAGTGTACCTTCTGGTACTCTCCATTTCTTTTTAACTTGTTGTATCTAAACTTCTGTAGACCAGGAATCTCAAAGTTAATGAAACTAGTCGAATAAGATCAACTTTTACAAAAATTTTAGACTTGAAATTCAAGATGAGAAAGATGAGTGTTAAGGAATATACCACGAGGAAATGGATTCTGACACATAGAAATAAAGAATAGCATGCTGCACAGAAGCGGTGATGGCATAAATCAGGGGCTAAGGAATCTTTCACAAATAACATGCTAATTTACCTGCTTCAGGGGCAGCTTGCAAATAATGGAAATGCAAAACAGTTTGTGTTTGAGGAACACAGCAGTTGCACTCAAGTTGCAGAAACTTAAATATAGTTTCGTATTTATAACTTTTGAAAATTAAAAAGATAAATAGCTCCTCTCCTTTGCAAGTAGCCCAGGGTCATTTTCAAATATAAAAAAATACAGAAGAAGTAATGAGGAGGAGCTGGGGTAAAGTCACCATACATTCATCAAAAACTATTTGATGAGCATCTGCTGTGGGTGAGGCACTTTGCTAGGCATTAGGGATACAGCAGTGAATGAGGCAGACAGGCTCTCCTGAAAATTATTGCCCTTCTTGGAACTTTAAAGAATGTTTAAAAGTGTTAACATTAGGGGTACTAAGTGAGGAATATATGGAAACTCTGTGAACTGTTTTTGAAACTTCTACAGAAGGCTATAATTTGTCAAAAGAAAAAGAAGTATAATGACATTTATGACATGACAAGTTCAGGATGTATTAGGAATATTTGATGAATGAAGAAGATCTGGTGGTCCAGGAGAAAAAGAGGTCAGTTAAATCCAGGCAGAGGAATTAGTATATGGAATGGATCTGCTGTGGAAGACAGTACTGGTGTATGAGTGAAAATGAATGACATTTAGGGTGACTGGAGCATGGAGAGTGAGAGGTGAAGTGATGCCAGCTCACCTGGCCATTCCATCATGGATCAGTGCTCTAATGAAGATGCTGATGACAAGGATGCTGGTGACAATGTTTTTGGAAAACCAGAGCTGCTGATTTTTAACATGTAATCTTGGTCTGATCCTTCCTCCTGAGTTACTGATGTAAAGCTGCTGCTCAGCCAAGCTTTACATTATACTTTACCCACTTCCCTTCACCCATAGCCAAGCAACTAGATTTTGCCAGGAGAATGTGAGCCTATAGGAAATTGTCAGTTATCACATGGAAGATACTCTCCTATCATTAAACCCCTAGTGTGTTAAGTCACTAACATTTTGCTTTTGTTTATTCCAGTAGCTAGGGTTGCCTTAACCAACAGAGATATTAAAACTTTTTTAGGGTTTGGTGTTGAGAATCCTGAAGTTTCTAGACCATGAAACAACCCTGGTATGTGGATCTTTGTTCTTACTCCTTCAGGCATGCTTATCTTTTGCTTTAATTTAACAATTATTTGTTGAGTATCAACTGTAAGCAAGAAAGACAACCTAGTAAAGTAGAAAGAGCCCTGAATTTAGGATGGGATGAGCAGCATTCAGACTCTTTCACTTACTGCTAGCTGAACAATATTACAGAGCATACTTCTCCTGAACCCCAGTTTTGCTTGATGCATGTGAATAGTAAGTAGGCTCCGTACAGTTCTTTACGTTTTTCAAATATTGCTGTTTACATTATTTAATTTATTTCTTCAAAGGACTCTTTATTTGGCATAAATATTATCACACTGCTCTCTCCTTTTACTGACACCAGCATTTTATAAATAAGAAATCTCAAATTGGTGATGTTAAACAATTTTGCCAAAGTCATATGGCTGATAAATATTGTAGCCAGGATCTTCATATAGGTTTTCTGACTCAAAATCCCATGCTTATTCCTCTTCCCAGTAGCATCTCATCACTTACAGAACATGAGAATAACATCAGGAAAAATGTAAAAGAATTACATGAAAACTGACCTGATATTCATGATCTATTTTCCTTTCTGAGTTTTTAGCCTCAATTTTTATTGGCCTTCACTTCATATGATTATGCTCAAAACTCTATATTAGAAAAACACATGTGTTCTCAAGTCTCTTGATGTGCCTACCATTTATAGGAAATGCAGTTACAAAAGAGACAAGAAATTAGGTGATGGGTATGTGAGGTTCATTATATTAGTCTCTACTTATTGCATGATTGAAAACTTTGTAATCAAAAGTTAAGAAAAAAACAAACATGAAGGGCAACAAAACTTTTGTACATAGATCCATCTCTCTCCTTTGCTTCTCAGCTAAACTTCTTGCAAGAACAACAGTATCACTTCCTCATTCTCCATTCACTGTGCACATATCAGCAGACTGTCTCCAATCTCCTCCAGAGCTTTGAAACTGAAAATTGGTCACTAATAAACTCTGTATTTTTTCAATTGAAGTATAGTTGATTTATGTTTCAGGTGTAGAGCAAAGTGATTCAGTTATATATATATATTCTTTTGCATCCTTTCAGGTTCTTTTCCATTGTAGATTATTACAAGATATTGAATATAGTTCCCTGTGTTATACAGTAGGTCCTTGTTGTATATCTATTTTATATATAGTAGGGTGTATCTGTTAATCCAAAATTCCCAATTTATCCCTCCCCCGCCACAATAAACTCTGTATTGACAGTTATACAAGGTAAGTTTCAGAGATCTGCTCTACAACATAATGCCTACAATTAGCAATAAGATAATTATGCACTTAAAAATTTGTTAAGAGGGTAGGTCTCATGTTAAGTGTTCTTACCACAAATGCAAACAAACAAACAAGGAGACACAAGAAAGATATCGGAGGTGATAGATGTTTATTAACTTGATTATAGTGATGGTAACAGGAGTGTGTATGTATGTGTATATATATATATATATATATATATATATATATATATATATATATATATATATATATATATACTCACCAAATTGTGTAGATTAATTATGTACAGTTTTTTATAGAAATTATACCATAATAAAACTGGAAGAAAGAAGAAAATGCATGGAGATCCAGTAAGAATAAAATATCTTAGAAGAAGAAGAGTTTGAAGGAGGTTTTCATTTTTAATTTTGTGAAAGGGAGAGAAAGAAAAGAAGAGGTGTAAGCATGAGATGTAGGACTTTAGGGAGAGAAGTGAATGAGGAGGAATTTTAGAAAGTTTTTATGTGTGTTGGAAAATGTAATTTCTACTTTGCTGCCTCCTTATGAGACATTCAGTAAAGTTTATCTTACTTGAAGAAAAAATTCAGGGATAACCCTAAATCCTTATTTCACTTGATATTTCTTTAACATTTACTATCGTTGCCCAATGTTGAGGCACAAAATATTTTCTGAATATAAATTTTTTTTCTCTTGGACTTTATGATAGGAAATAAAAAATATTCTCTTTGTTTTTTCTTCTCAGCTCCACTGGCTGGCTCTTTCCCTGCTTTTGCCATTAATGTAGATCTTCCCCATATGTCCACCTTTGGCCCTCTTCTCTTTCAGGCTTCACACAGAATAATCTCAATCTTGTCTGCTCTTTTCCCCATCCACAGCTCCTAGTTCCACAGAGAGCTGACGATCCCCAAATGTGTCTTCTCACTCTAGATCTTGATTCTGCATTGTATACTAGCTATTGGATCACTCCATTTGTGTATCCCTCAGGAAACTCAAACTCAGCATGTTTGTGATAGTTTTAAATCATGTTCACACATTTTTTGATATTCCTCCCTTCAAGAGTTGAGGCTTAATTACCCACACTTGGAATATGGGCTGGACTTAGTAACTCACTTCCAATGAACAGAACATGGTGACTTCTGAGACTAGGCCATACAGACATAACCACTTCCTTCTTGTTCTCTCTCTTGTGTCACTAGCTTTGGGGCAAGCTAGTTGTCCTGTTGTTAGGACACTCAATCACTGATGGAGGGACCAGGAGGTGAGGAACTGGGGCCTCCTGCCACTCACCTCCATGGGTGAGTTTGGAAGGAGATTTTCAGTTCCGGACTATCCTTCAGATGCCTGTAGCTCTGGTCAACATCTTGATTGCAACCTAACGAGAGACTCTGACCCAGCATCACCTTGGGAAGAACTGCTGAGTTCCTGACCCATAGACACCATGAGATAATAAATGTTATTGTTTTAAGTCACTATGTTTTGAAGTAATTTGTTGTGAAATAATAGATAACCAGAAGGTGTCTGAAACCAAACTCATTATTGTTTTCACTTTACACATCTGTCTCTTTTCCTTCATTTTTACGCGCTAAAGCCAGGAACATCCATTGTCCTCACTTTCCATGGACAGCCAGTAGGTCTGGCCATTTTAACACCCATAGTTTGGATGCCTCTGTGAGGTTGTTACTACTCAGCACCACATTATACGCCCTCTTCATCTGTCACTTGTCATTAAGACCTTTTCAACATGGGTTGTCTTACTCCTTACCAAAATATTCTCCATATCGGTCTCTGAGGATTCTTGTCTAAATGTAATAAAGATTTATTTCTGTGCATAAAAATTTTAAATATCTACCCCATTTTTTATCACTTAAAATAATGGTTTCCAAATATTGTGGACAAATTGCATGAGGAAATGTGGGATATTAAGGTGAGCACTATTCTGAAAACTAAATTCAGCATAAAGGACAATCTTTTAAAATGATATAATCTCAGAATGTAATTTTAGTATTCTAAGAAATAGAAGAGTAGTTGCTCATTGTTTTTATTGTTGTTGTTTTCAGTGTCCTTATGTGGCAATATAAAGGATGACTCCAATTTAAGAAAACAGTTTTTTGGTTCATGAAATCCAATAAAATTAAATTTGTATCTGATCTTTCACCACTCCCATGAATGATCATTATATAGTAGAGTCTCTAAGTGTATGGAGCTATTCCATGCCTCTATGTCTTTGAATGGTTTAGTTATTCTACTTGGAATGGTTTTCCCCTGGACTAGTTAGAAAACTTCTGCTTATTCCTCAAAACCTGCCTCATTAACCTCTCCTCTGTGAAACTCTTTCTGTTCTATTAAAGTGGAATTGATTACTCTTTGTGTAGTTGTACCTAGTATATTTATATTACTAAAATTAACTTGTTATTTTGATATTTGTTTACATGCCCACCTCTCACCCTAGACTGGTAGCTCTTTAATTGGTAGAATCATGTTCGTGTGCAGTATTAAAACATTACGGGGAAGATAAGGTTGAATAAGGCATGTCACTTTATTCAAGGAACTAGAACCTCTTAAGGAAAATAAAATATGTATTTAAATAGCTATAACAAATGAATATCATGATGGTGAAACAAACTGCTAATGTAATTCTGAGAAAGAGAATTTCCAACTAGGATGATTGGGAAAGGCTTCAAATAGGAGCTAGCTTATGAACTGGATGTGGAAGGATATTTGGGATTTTTGAGATCAGGGAAGATATTCCACGTGGGAGGAAAGACCAAATGTATCTTGGAGTTTGAAAGAATGTTGAGTCTTCCATTTTGACTGATGTATAGTGTTGATGCCATAGAACAATGAGAAACAATAGTTTAGAAATATAAATGGGGCTAAGTGTAGAAAACTTTTAATGCTAGGCTGAGAAATTCAGGTGAAAATGGGGAGCTATAGAAACCTGTGTGCAGGAGGAGTTAAGAAGACTAATTTGGAGGCAACAGCAGGATTGTGAAGAGTAAACCTGGGTGTGATGAGACTATGAGGGGACATAGTACAGTAGTCTAAGCAAGAAACAAGTAGGGTCTGCAATACAGTGAAAACAGTGGGAATAGAAATGGGGTGAGGATGCTGGAGACAACTAATTACATATGGAAAATGGAGAAGAAAAAAGAGGGAAACCATATTTGGATGTTTTGAAACTGTGCTATTTGAAGAAATAGAAATTATGATGTGTTGAAAGGGTAAAGGGTTCTATTAATCTGAACTTATATGTCTTGCATAATTCCTCCCCTTCCCCCCCCACCCCGCCCCCACACACAAAAAAGCTGTTTGAGGCAACAGTGCAATGACCAAGATGGGATAAAATGTGCTGAAATATCTCATTTAAAAATGAATTTAACAGTAGTTGATAATAGTGTAAAGTTTAAATCCAAAAGACATATTCTTTTTATTTTTAAAGTGTCTATCACATCCTCCCCACTTTCTCCTCAACCACCCTAGTTTTGATAAGAATTACTATTATTTTTTGCCAAATGGCAAAACATGTGGAAGAGGCAATCTGGGAATAGGCAGTCCTAGCTGACCTTGCAAATGCCACAGACATATGGTCAAGCTCAGGCCAGATTAGCCAAACCTGGCCCAGACCAGCAACTGTCTATCAGAATTGTGAGCTAATCAACTGGTTGTTGTTTAAACTACTAAGTGTTGGAATAGATAACTAATACAGTCATCTTATTCCTTTTTTTTTAAACATCTGTTTAAAGTATAATTGCTTTACAATGGTGTGTCAGTTTCTGCTTTATAACAAAGTGAATCAGTTATACATATACATGTGTCCCCATATCTCTTCCCTCTTGCATCTCCCTCCCTCCCACCCTCCCTATCTCACCCCTCTAGGTGGTCACAAAGCAGCAAGCTGATCTCCCTGTGCTATGCGGCTGCTTCCCACTAGCTGTTTTACGTTTGGTAGTGTATATATGTCCATGCCACTCTCTCACTTTGTCCCAGCTAACCCTTCCCCCTCCCCGTATCATCAAGTCCATTCTCTAGTAGGTCTGCATCTTTATTCCTGTCTTGCCCCTAGGTTCTTCTAACCATTTTCTTTTTCTTTTTTTTAGATTCCATATATATCTGTTAGCATGTGGTATTTGTTTTCCTCTTTCTGACTTACTTCACTCTGTATGACAGACTCTAGGTCCATCCACCTCACTACAAATAACTCAGTTTCGTTCCTTTTTATGGTTGTTTGTTGTTTTGATATTGAGCTGCATGAGTTGCTTGTATGTTTGGAGATTAATCCTTAGTCAGTTGCTTCATTTGCAAATATTATCTCCCATTCTGAGGGTTGTCTTTTCGTCTTGTTTATGGTTTCCTGTGCTGTGCAAAACTTTTAAGTTTCATTAGGTCCCATTTGTTTATTTTTGTTTTTATTTCCATTTCTCTAGGAGGTGGGTCAAAAAGGATCTTGCTGTGATTTATGTCATAGAGTGTTCTGCCTATGTTTTCCTCTAAGAGTTTGATGGTGTCTGGCCTTACATTTAGGTCTTTAATCCATTTTGAGTTTATTTTTGTGTAGGGTGTTAGGGAGTGTTCTAATTTCATTCTTTTATATGTAGCTGTCCAGTTTTCCCAGCACCACTTATTGAAGAGGCTCTCTTTTCTCCACTGTATATTCTTGCCTCCTTTACCAAAGATAAGGCGACCATATGTGTGTGGGTTTATCTCTGGGGTTTCTATCCTGTTCCATTGATCTATATTTCTGTTTTTGTGCCAGTATCAAACTGTCTTGATTACTGAAGCTTTGTAATATAGTCTGAAGTCAGGGAGCCTGATTCCCCCAGCTCCATTTTTCGTTCTCAAGATTGCTTTGGGTATTCGGGGTCTTTTGTGTTTCCATACAAATTGTGAAATTTTTTGTTCTAGTTCTGTGAAAAATGCCAGTGGTAGTTTGATAGGGATTGCATTGAATCTGTAGATTGCTTTGGGTAGTACAGTCATATTCACAATGTTGATTCTTCCAATCCAAGAACATGGTATATCTCTCCATCTATTTGTATCATCTTTAATTTATTTTTCATCAGTGTCTTATAATTTTCTGCATACAGGTCTTTTGTCTCCTTAGGTAGGTTTATTCCTAGATATTTTATTCTTTTTATTGCAATGGTAAATGGGAGTGTTTTCTTAATTTCATTCTCAGATTTTTCATCATTAGTGTATAGGAATGCAAGAGATTTCTGTGCATTAATTTTGTATCCTGCTACTTTACCAAATTCATTGATTAGCTCTAGTAGTTTTCTGGTAGCATCTTTAGGATTCTCTATGTAGAGTATCATGTCATCTGCAAACAGTGACAGCTTTACTTCTTCTTTTCCAATTTGGATTCCTTTTATTCCTTTTTCTTCTCTGATTGCTCTGGCTAAAACTTCCAAAACTATGTTGAATAATAGTGGTGAGAGTGGGCAACCTTGTCTTGTTCCTGATCTTAGTGGAAATGGTTTCAGTTTTTCACCATTGAGGACGATGTTGGCTGTGGGTTTGTCATATATGGCCTTTATTATGTTGAGGAAAGTTCCCTCTATGCCTACTTTCTGGAGGGTTTTTATCATAAATCGGTGTTGAATTTTGTCAAAAGCTTTCTCTGCATCTATTGAGATGGTCATATGGTTTTTCTCCTTCAATTTGTTAGTATGGTGTATCACGTTGATTGATTTGCATATATTGAAGAATCCTTGCATTCCTGGGATAAACCCCACTTGATCATAATGTATGATCCTTTTAATGTGCTGTTGGATTCTGTTTGCTAGTATTTTGTTGAGGATTTTTGCATCTATGTTCATCAGTGATACTGGCCTGTAGTTTTCTTTCTTTGTGACATCTTTGTCTGGTTTTGGTATCAGAGTGATGGTGGCCTCGTAGAATGAGTTTGGGAGTGTTCCTCCCTCTGCTATATTTTGGAAGAATTTGAGAAGGATCGGTGTTAGCTCTTCTCTAAATGTTTGATAGAATTCGCCTGTGAAGCCATCTGGTCCTGGGCTTTTGTTTGTTGGAAGATTTTTAATCACAGTTTCAATTTCAGTGCTTGTGATCAGTCTGTTCATATTTTCTATTTCTTCCTGGTTCAGTCTCAGAAGTTTGTACATTTCTAAGAATTTGTCCATTTCTTCCAGGTTGTCCATTTTATTGGCATAGAGTTGCTTATAGTAATCTCTCATGATCCTTTGTATTTCTGCAGTGTCAGTTGTTACTTCTCCGTTTTCATTTCTAATTCTATTGATTTGAGTCTTCTCCCTTTTTTCCTTGACAAGTCTGGCTAATGGTTTATCAATTTTGTTTATCTTCTCAAAGAACCAACTTTTAGTTTTATTGACCTTTGCTATTGTTTCCTTCATTTCTTTTTCATTTATTTCTAATCTGATCTTTATGATTTCTTTCCTTCTGCTAACTCTGGGGTTTTTTTGTTCTTCTTTCTCTAATTGCTTTAGGTGTAAAGTTTGTTTATTTGAGATGTTTCTTGTTTCTTAATGTAGGCTTGTATAACTATAATCTTCCCTCTTAGAAGTGCTTTTGCTGCATCCCATAGGTTTTGGGTCATTGTGTTTTCATTGTCATTTGTTTCTAGGTATTTTTTGATTTTCTCTTTGATTTCTTCAGTGATCTCTTGGTTATTAAGTAGTGTGTTGTTTAACCTCCATGTGTTTGTATTTCTTACAGATTTTTTCCTGTAATTGATATCTAGTCTCATAGCATTGTGGTTAGAAAAGATACTTGATACGATTTCAATTTTCTTAAGTTTACCAAGGCTTGATTTGCGACCCAAGATATCATCTATCCTGAAGAATGTTCCATGAGCACTTGAGAAGAATGTGTATTCTGCTGTTTTTGGATGTAATGTCCTATAAATATCAACTAAGTCCATCTTGTTTAATGTATCATTTAAAGCTTTTGTTTCCTTATTTATTTTCATTTTGGATGATCTGTCAATTGGTGAAAGTGGGGCATTAATGTCCCCTACTATGATTGTGTTACTGTTGATTTCCCCTTTTATGGATGTTAGTATTTGCCTTATGTATTGAGGTGCTCCTATGTTGGGTGTGTAAATATTTACAATTGTTATATCTTCTTCTTGGATTGATCCCTTGATCATTATGTAGTGTCCTTCTTTGTCTCTTAATAGTCTTTGTTTTAGAGTCTATTTTGTCTGATATGAGAATTGCTACTCCAGCTTTCTTTTCATTTCCATTTGCATGGAATATCTTTTTCCATCCCCCCACTTTCATTCTGTATGTGTCCCTAGGTCTGAAGTGGGTCTCTTGTAGACAGCATATATACGGGTCTTGTTTTTGTATCCATTCAGCCAGTCTATGTCTTTTGGTGGGAGCATTTAATCCATTTACATTTAAGGTAGTTATTGATATGTATGTTCCTATACCATTTTCTTAATTGTTTTGGGTTTATTATTGTAGGTCTTTTCCTTTACTTGTATTTCCTGCCTACAGAAGTTCCTTTAGCATTTGTTTTAAAGCTGGGTTGGTGGTGCTGAATTCTCTTAGCTTTTGCTTCTCTGTAAAGCTTTTAATTTCTCCGTCAAATCTGAATGAGATCCTTACTGGGTAGAGTAATCATGGCTGTAGGTTTTTCTCTTTCATCACTTTAAATATGTCCTGCCACTGTCTTCTGGCTTGCAGACCTTCTGCTGATAGATCGGCTGTTAACCTTATGGGGATTACCTTCTGTGTTACTTGTTGTTTTTCCCTTGCTGCTTTTAATATTTTTTCTTTGTATTTAATTTTTGATAGTTTGATTAATATGTGTCTTGGCGTGTTTCTCCTTGGATTTATCCTGTATGGGACTCTCTGTGCTTCCTGGACTTGATTAACTATTTCCTTTCCCATATTAGGGAAGTTTTCAACTATACTCTCTTCAAACAGTTTCTCAGTCCCTTTCTTTTTCTCTTCTTCTTCTTGGACCCCTATAATTCCAATGTTGGTGTGTTTAATGTTGTCCCAGACTTCTCTGAGGTTGTCCTCAGTTCTTTTCATTCTTTTTTCTTTATTCTGCTCTGTAGTAGTTATTTCCACTATTTTATCTTCAAGGTCACTTATGCGTTCTTCTGCCTCAGTTATTCTGCTATTGACCTAGAGAATTTTTAATTTCATTTATTGTGTTGTTCATCATTGTTTGTTTGCTCTTTAGTTCTTCTAGGTCCTTGTTAAACATTTCTTGTATTTTCTCTATTCTATTTCCAAGATTTTGGATCACTTTTACTGTCATTACTCTGAATTCTTTTTCAGGTAGACTGCCTATTTCCTCTTCATTTTTTAGGTCTGGTGGGTTTTTGCCTTGCACCTTCATCTGCTGTGTGTTTTTCTGTCTTCTCATTTTGCTTAACTTACCGTGTTTGGGGTCTCCTTTTCGCAGTTTGCAGGTTTGTAGTTCCCATTGTTTTTGGTGTCTGTCCCCAGTGGCTAAGGTTGGTTCAGTGGGTTGTGTAGGCTTCCTGGTGGAGGGGACTAGTGCCTGTGTTCTGGTGGATGAGGCTGGATCTTGTCTTTCGTTTGGACAGGTCCACGTCAGGTGGTGTGTTTTGGGGTGTCTGTGGCCTTATTATGATTTTAGGCAGCCTCTCTACTAATGGATGGCGTTGTGTTCCTGTCTTGCTAGTTGTTTGGCATAGGTTGTCCTGCATTGTAGCTTGCTGGTCATTGAGTGAAGCTGGGTCTTGGTGTTGAGATGGAGATCTCTGGGAGATTTTTGCCATTTGATATTACGTGGAGCTGGGAGATCTCTTGTGGATCAGTGTCCTGAACTTGGCTCTCCCACCTCAGAGGCACAGCCCTGATGCCTGGCTGGAGCACCAAGAGCCTTTCATCCACACAGCTCAGAATAAAAGGGACAAAAAGTAGAAAGAAAGAAGGAAAGAAGATAAAATAAAATAAAATAAAATAATTAAAATAAAAAATAATTATTAAGAAAAAAATTTTAAAAAGTAAAAAAAAAAGGACAGACAGAACCCTAGGACAAATGGTAAAAGCAAAGCTATACAGACAAAATCACACACAGAATCATAGACATACACACTCACAAAAAGAGAAAAAGGGGAAAAAATATATATATATCGTTGTTCCCAAAGTCCACCTCCTCAATTTGGGATGATTTGTTGTCTATTCAGATATTCCACAGATGCAGGTACATTAAGTTGATTGCGGAGATTTAATCCGCTGCTCCTGAGGCTGCTGGGAGAGATTTCCCTTTCTCTTTGTTCGCACAGCTTATGTGTTTCAGCTTTGATTTGGCCCCACCTCTGTGTGTAGGTCGCCTGAGGGCGTCTGTTCTTCACTCAGACAGGACGGGGTTAAAGGAGCAGCTGATTCGGGGGCTCTGGCTCACTCAGGCCGGGGGGAGGGAGGGGTACGGATGCGGGGCAAGCCTGCATGGCAGAGGCCGATGTGACGTTGCACCAGCCTGAGGTGTGCCGTGAGTTCTCCCGGGGAAGTTGTTCCTGGATCCCGGGACCCTGGCAGTGGCGGGCTGCACAGGCTCCTGGGAGGGGAGGTGTGGATAGTGACCTGTGCTCGCACACAGGCTTCTTGGTGGCAGCAGCAGCAGCCTTAGCGTCTCATGCCCGTCTCTGGTGTCTGTGCTGATAGCCGTGGCTCGCGCCCGTCTCTGGAGCTCCTTTAAGCGGCACTCTGAATCCCCTCTCCTCACGCACCAGAAAATAAAGAGGCAAGAAAAAGTCTCTTGCCTCTTCGGCAGCTCCAGACCTTTTCCCGGACTCCCTCCCGGCCAGCTGTGGCGCACTAGCCCCCTTCAGGCTGTGTTCACGCCGCCAACCCCAGCCCTCTCCCTGGGATCCAACGGAAGCCTGAGCCTCAGCTCCCAGCCCCGCCCGCCCCGGCGGCTGAGCAGACAAGCCTCTCGGGCTGGTGAGTGCTGGTCGGCGCCGAGCCTCTGTGCGGGAATCTCTCCGCTTTGCCCTCCGCACCCCTGTTGCTGCACTCTCCTCCGTGGCTCCGAAGCTTCCCCCCTCCGCCACCCGCAGTCTCCGCCCGCGAAGGGGCTTCCTAGTGTGTGGAAACCTTTCGTCCTTCACAGCTCCCTCCCACTGGTACAGGCCCCATCTGTGTTCTTTTGTCTCTGTTTTTTCTTTTTTCTTTTGCCCTACCCAGGTACGTGGGGAGTTTCTTGCCTTTTGGGAGGTCTGAGGTCTTCTGCCAGCGTTCAGTAGGTGTTCTATAGGAGTGGTTCCACATGTAGATGTATTTCTGATATATTTGTGGGGAGGAAGGTGATCTCCGTGTCTCACTCTTCCTCCATCTTGAAGCTCCTCTCTTATTCCTTCTTGTATTATAAGACTTGCCTAATTTTATCCACTAGATTGCCCCAGGGCAGGGACTGTCTTTTCTTAGCCGTCTTTATACAGTGACTATTCCAGGACTTTCCAATAAATATTTGTTGAATATAATCCTAATGTTATTAGAAAATGTTGGCATTTCCCCCCAAACTTGAATTAAATCAAGGAAAAACATTTGAAAACCTCTGGGTAGTTGTGAGCTTTGCCCAGTCTTTGTCTAAATGGGATTGATGGTTGATAGACACTGACTAGCACTTTCTGTTACTTAATTTTTTCAAAAAGATTTTCATTTGTCAGAATTTGAGCTAATGTTTTTCCATTTCAAAATCATATTTTAACTCCTAGTTCGATTTTGTACAGAGTTACCTTTTGGCTCTCATGTAAAGTAAACGTTTTCTAAAAGGCACAGCACTATATTTAATAGCTAGTGCTAGGCAGAGACAACCAGAGCATTACTGAAATCAAATAATTGGCCAGAACGGAATGAGCCTGGAAGCATTTTGGATTAAAACTGTTCTCTTCACTGCTGTCTGGGACAATATATTTCAAATAAAACTGCTTTACATAAAAGTTCTGTTACAATTCTATCCTATAGAGATTTTTCTCTTCTCACAAAACATCTAGAGTGTTTTTCCAATAAAAAACAGAGTTAGGATTGCTTGATCTTCTTTCACATTAACTTCACATATTTCCCATGATAAAATTAAAAGTAGCTCACCTGTTTTATCCATTGTGTTGGAGTGCCTTTATATAAATACATTAGGAGGGTTTATAGTTATATATATGTGTATATTTAATATATGAGTCTATAGCTACTAGGGCATTTGTGGGATGGGAGAGGGTCTTAAATAGCAAAGAAAAAAACATCTTAGAGGAATACATACTTGTTAAAATTTACTTGAGTTCTGCTGAAGTGTTATTATTTCAGAAAATGCACTAGAGGAGGAAAATATTCACTTCTGAAATACTTGAAAACCTGAAATTAAAAGAGAATGTTTCAAAGACCATATACACATCCAGGCAGTTTAAACTTTATCAGTATGTGTATATAATTTTGACATATTTTACCAGTAAGAATTTCATTGAAGCCTGTAAATGTAGAAAATGAGAGCCATATTCCTTAAATTGCTGCAACATAGCTCCTTAAAAAGTGATAGCACAGAGGGTCACTGCTTTTTTAAAAAATGAGGAATTAAAGAGTTTCTTTAGGTCCTAATAGGTACACTTGAAGCCATGTCTGTATTCTCAACTTCCATTTTCCCCTAATTCTTTTGGAAGATGGTTAATGTAGAACTTTCCTTTTCTTTTCTTTCTCTTCAAAACCAGGTTTGATATGTGATCCTGATGGAATGAGATAATGAGAAAGGAGAAAATGTGGCTCAGAAAGGGGAAGTTGAAACAAAGCTTTTAAAAAAGTAAGTTATTTATTTTTTATTAATTTATTGCCAAAGTAGTTAGAGGCTCCTCTTTTACCTCAGTCAACAGAAGTAGTCTCTTGAAACCTGAAAAGATGTCAAAAGGCAACATTAGGGAAAATTACTAGGGTTGAGATTACATTTTGGCAGTTGTAGGAATTTATCAGGGTGAAATGACTTGGATAGGAATCATGGAAATGTGGTTAAAATAAGTGTGGTTATTGTATGTATTTTCTCTTAAAAATCACTTCGTTTTTAATGCTAGAAAGAAAAGATTGGTATGAGAAGGTTGTAAGCAGAATTCAAAGCAAATAAATTTCAGGGACATAGACCTTATTAATAAGGGATTTGTGAACATTGGATCAAGACGGCTTAAATTTTAGAATTTTCTCCTATATTATTTTGAAAAAATTGAAACAAAAATTTACAGTATAATATTACAAATACCCATATAACCTTTACCTTGATTCACCAACTGTTAATATTTTGCCATATCTCTCTCTCCACGTCCTTTTAAAAAAATAACTTTCAAAACTGCAATGGTGATATCAAGACACTTGACCCTTAAGTATTTCAGCAGGTAACTCTGACATAATCACACTCAAGAAATTTAATATTAATATAGCAATAGCTAATACACAATCCATACTCATATTTACCCCATTGAGCCCCAAATGTTCTTTTTTAATTTTCAACTCAGTATCTGATTAATGTTCTTATAGTATATTTGTTTGTCATATTTCTTTAAATTCCTTTAGTTTAAGACAGTCACCTTACACTTTTTGTTTTTTATGATTATGATATTTTTGAAGAACCCAGGTTAGTGGGCTTGTAAACTCTCTCACAATCTGGGTTTGCCTAATTGCTTCTTTATGATTAGATTCAAGTTGAACATTTTGTCAAGAATAGTAATACCTAGATAATATGCTAATTAGCTTGATTGTGGTGATCATTTCACATTGTATACAAAAATCATACATCAAGTTGTATATCTTAGATATATTCAACTTTCATTTGTCAATTACACCTTAATAAAGCTAAAAAAATTTAAAAAAAAGAGTAATACCTAAATAATGTTTTGTACTTCCCACTGGACCAAATCAAAAGGATAATGATATCTGGTTTTTTTCCCTCTTATTGGTGATACTAGAGTTGATCACTTGCTTAAGATGGTTATCTACAAGATCTCGCTGTTGTAAAGGTGCTTTTCCTACTTGATAATTAATGTACATACTATATGCTGATACTTTGAAATTATATTAGTAGCCTGATCTTCAACAATTTATCAGCCGATAGTTTTAGTACCTATTGATAACTAAACCATTACTTTGATATTTGAAAATGATCTAATTCTTTTAATTCTGTCATTCTACGTTAATTAGCTGGCATTATTCTACAAAGAAGAACTTCTACTTACCCTTTTACTGTAGTTATGGACTCCTGGATTCTTTTTTATTGAAGACCTTAAAACCTATTATCATTTATTTTGATATTTACATTAGTCTAAAATTATCCAGTGAGATATCTTTCAACTGGGTCCATGCCCTATTGATATGTCCCTAATTAATAGTTAATTCTTCAGTAATCATGCTAGTCTGCATCATCCAGATCCCTAATTTACGAATAAAGGATTTATTACCAATTGTTCCAAAGATTGAGATCTGACACCCTCAGCTGTCTGCCCTCTTTGGGAATTGTCCTTAGCTGAAGATAGCTGCCTTTTTTCAAGATTATGTTCCCTTTCTGGTGTGAGGGTGTGTGTGTGGGGGGTGGGCGGGGGAAGAGAGAGCTAGGAACCTGCATCTGATAACTGGTCACTGAAGGCATAGAAAAGCCTTGCTTCTTCTTTTCAATTTGGTACAACTCGGAAGAGTCATGCCAGCTTCAGAGCTCCATGTGAATTTGGCTAAGGGCTTGTTGTGACTACATCACAGACCAAATTTTTCCTCCTCCCAAATTTGCTTTTGTTCCCTTCTCCCACTGTTACTGATCCCAAGAGCATTCCTTAATGGACCTCCAATTTGTTAATTTTCATCTGAGTATACTTCATGTAGATCCAAACTTGTGACACTTTGACAATAGTCTGAAAAAACAGATACTAAAATGGGATTTTGGAGCTGGATCACCCACTGGTCAGTGAGTAATGAGGTGGAATACGAACAGCTCCAGGCATCAGGTAGCAATGATAAAGCTTTTACCGTGGGCAAAATGGGAGGTTATTTTGAAGGAAAATGGGAGGCTAGGTGAAGGAAAATGCAATGGTGGGTGCAATGTATTAAGCATGTGAGATACATGTGGGAAATAGTGATTATAAGAGCAACGGTATTGAATAATGCTTCCTGGGGCCAATTGATGCTTTTGGAAAGAGAAAATGAAAGACTGAGGAAGGTTAACCATCAATGAAAGGCTAAATGTGCAAAACAAACGGCTGACTTGGAAACACATGAAGAGATTCTTATTGCCAGCAGCTTAAGGCAGAAAAGGCTGGAGAACTAAGCTCAGGATGTAAGGCTAGCATAGCTCTAGAGAAACTTAAGTACCTTGACTAGTTAGATTTGCCATGACAAGACTAAGGCCCCGATTGGCAAAGAATGGGACACAAATGAGGACAAGTGTTTGTTTAAATTTACTAAATATGAAGGAAAGTAGGCTTTGAAAAGAGGGGACAATTAACATATTATTGATTCAAACATTTAGAGCAATGTAAAACAGAAAGTTTAAGTAGAACTTCCATAATTCTACTGAGATAATAACTTGCTTGGTAAGAAAGTGAAGACATTGCAAAGCATAAACTAATGTATCAGTATTGGGTATTTCGAAGTGTTTGTGGGGAAGGCTTGCTTTGACAATTAAGTTCAGACAAACACCTCCTATTTATTATGAAAGCAGACAAGCACTCCAGCCTTTAGAAAAATCGTAAAGAAAGGTGAAAATATTTTTCTTGAAGGAAAGATGCACACGATGCTTACAAGTACATTTTTTGGAAATAATATATATTGATCATTTTGTAATGCTCAGTTTTCACTGGAAGGCACTTGAGCTTCACAGAAAAATAAGAAAAAATCAAGTGAGAGGTTATGTATCTGTCTCATTGCTTGGCCAGATTAAACCAGGCACAATACTATAAGGCTGTTGGCTCCAAATCAGAATTTTTCAAGATTAAGGTTGACGGCTGTTTTATATCCAGCCAAAATTTATTATCTCTAGAAACAATATGTATGTCTTCTTTAATTATGGAAATTCAATATGATTCTGAATACGATGCTTCTTAGAAAAAACTAAATTCGTTTGTTAATCATTACCCAGATGTGGCAAACTGATTAGGAAGAAAAGAGCTTCTCTATTGACTAAAAACGTGCAACATATAGTGGGCTGACACCCTGTGCCAAAGTACAGAAATTCCAAAAGCAAAGGTTTTGAGTTATGGGCAAGATTCAGTCTAAGTGAGAGCCCCACAGTTAGAGTTTCCACTCAATAGCAGCCCATGTAGAGACAGGACACTCTGTCAACACACATACATAGGCCAATGCACACCACCCTCCCTTGCCTCCAAGCCAGTGCAGATGGGATCTGAAATAGACACGTGACCCTAGCCGGGCCATCATTCTCTCCCATGGGTGTATACACAGTGAGCTGGGGTGATCATTTTCTTTTTCTCAGGAATATGAATCCAGAAGCAGAGAGAAAATTTGACTGTTATTTTCCATATTTCTTTGAAATTAGAACAAGGTTTCCATTTGTGGAAAACAGAATACTTCTTCAGAGGGAAAATGGTAGAATCAAAGGTGTAGAGCATGGAATGAGTACAAAAATCCAGGGCAAAGGGAAAGAGGAAAAAAAAGGAGAGATACAAAAAGGCTGCCTTGACAAGCAGAGAATTTTATATGACACTGAATAAAAAAATAAGGGCTTGTAGAGTATATGGGATCATGTGATTGCCGGATGAGGAGTATGAATTCTGCCCAGTAATCAATAATGCAAGAGCTCTCTAAACCATAAAGCAGGAGAGTAGCATCATCAGAGCAGGAGGCATGAAATCTAATGCAGCAGCAACGTGCAAGGGAGCTGGCGGCAGAGGTACCTGCAGGGAGACCATCCTGGGGGGTGATGAGCATCTGGCTGGGAAAACCACTCTCCAAAAGAACCTTAATCTGACCCTCTTATTGTTACTGTCTCATTATTTCACTTCTTCACTCATTCTTCTCGACTTTCTTCCATTCTTCCGTGTTCCTTTTCTGTCTCCTTTCCTACTGGACTTCTTGCTACCGTTACTCTGTGGTCATGTTTTAAGCAGTATCCACTGTTGCAAAATTTCTTGAATAATGACTCCCCCTCATCCCCCCACACTGCTGTCTTTCTAACCCCACTATTTGGATTTCCTGAAGCAATTGTCTGGAAATCCTTTTTTGCATATGAATATATATTACTCTAAAATGTTAGAAGTTGGTGCTTTTTTCCAATGATTGACAGAATTTTCAAAAGTCATGAGGCTGTAAAAAAGTTAGTTCAGTTTTCCAAGATTGTTTTGGCTCTGCTAGTATTTTCTTATCCAAAAACATGCTTATCAACTTTGCTGCTTCATGTGTTGTTTGACTGAGGAATGTTGAAGAATATAAGCATCTGCTTTTAATAAATATAAACTAATGCTAATATTAGAGAAGCCCAACCATAAAGAAGATAAAATTACTAATTAAAAAAAAAAAAAGTGAAGAAAGGTATGTCTAACTTTTAGAAAACTCACGCTTTGTTGCGTATATAAGTGAGTCAGCATAATGGAGGGATTCTTTTAGTGATTTCTCTCCAGGTTCAAAAAAATTCAAATGATTTTTTTTCTGACTACGTGGCTAAGAGGCAGAGACCAAAATGCTGGAGGCCAGTTGAAAAATAAAAAGATATAAAAAAAAAATCACAGATATTTTAATGAAAATAAAACTGGAAATATGGAAATGATTTACCAAAATTCTATCTATTCACAGGTTTTTAGCACGTCTTCTGAATAAGCTCAGGAACAAGCTTTACACTCATTTCATTTGTCTACTCTAGACCCGCTTCACTTTCTCGGTTACCATGCATGTGGCTGAGGCTGATTTTCATGGTGGGGACGTGAGAGGAGGGATTTTTAGGGGGGTATTAAAGGGATAGTTATTTAGCATTTTCAGTTCATCCATATCCTAGTCAGTAGACACGAGCTTGCCTTTATCAATGATCTCACTGGTGAACTATAATTAAGGAACAGGAGTGTTGTTACGTTGGTGTCTCAATAGTCTGAGAGCTCCAGCTACTTCATTTTGACACCCACCACGTCCCACTTCTGCCATATAATCTGGAGATCTTCAATTCTGTTCCCAATCAGTTCTACATGTGAAACTGTGCATGGGTCTTAGATTCCAAGAGTGGTGGTGTAGAGATGACATTTGGCAGAGATATTACCAGATTTGTACCCACAATGGCCACTACAAGACTTGAAATTATAGCAACAAATTGTGAGGTTGCACAGGTTGACTTTATGTCCTGTATGCTTTTTTTCCTCTGTGCCCTATAATTTTGTCTAAGCACTTTTAGACATGCAGTTAATACTGAATATGCTTTTCTTATCTGTGCGTTTTCCCATTTTGCACACCAATCTTTATCCTTAACCTCTGTCAAAACTCATCTCAAAATTAATTTCTTACAAGGAGTTATTCATGGTTAGCCTGGCTTGATATTCTTGATAACTTTATTACTGTAGGATTCAGAAATGAATTTTGAGCTGTATTAAGCCGTATTAAATTCACTTACATGTTATCGCCCCACGTGTACTTCCGTTATTGTTTTAGTGAAGATTCCTGTGTGTATAAATAGTTTCATCAAGTGTCCCTGAAGTCAAGGACTGTGCCATAGATTTATTATATCTTCCTGTGTCTCTGTAATGTCCTTTCCTCAATAAAGAAACATTGCTGGCTGACAGCCCAGGACCAGAACACAGCAGCCTCTTCGTAGAAATGTCTTTTAATAGGATAAATGTATAAATGTGCTTCAGAGAGCCCAGGGACTTACTGGGGATTCCCCTAGATGTCTCCTTCAGTCCTGCTCTTGTTCCTCCTGAATCCACACTGGATGCTCACCTACTGCGTCCGCTGCCAGCCATCGAAGACACCCTGGAAATTCCAAGCTCTGGTTGTTTGGCTTGTCCTTCCTTTGTTTCAGAGCTTACACACTGCTAAAATTTCCACAATATGACAGTTTGTGAGTGTTAATATTACTCAAATTAAAATACCTGTTTCTTTTCTTGTGCTGAATCCTCACTGATTCCCTGCAGAGTCCAACAACTGGGCTGTGAAAAGTCCCCAAATTGTGCAGTTGTTTAATGGCTCTCACTTATTCACTGCAGCACTCGTAGATGACAGATCACAGCACATCAGGGGCTCAAATGTCAAAACAGACATTGAAAATTCCATGAAAATCCAAAAGGGTAAAACCTTCCTGACTTTTGTTCTCTTAACTGCATCACTGAAGAGACAGCATGATTAACCTGGGCCACCACTAAAATGCCAATGAGCATGAACTTGAAAATCCTCAGGTAAGCTTTTCTGAAACTGGCTAAATGGGAATGCTAGGAGTGACTGTGAACATGAATCAAATACTTCTTGGTCATCTATTACTGTGCACCAGGCATTGTCTTGTGCACTTTAAGAGAACTGTCTAATTTTATTAAATCAAATCTCCCTGTATCAGAAACTTGTTTTTTCTATTTAACATCTTTATTGGAGTATAATTGCTCTACAATGGTGTGTTAGTTTCTGCTTTATAACAAAGTGAATCAGCCATACATATACATATATCCCCATGTCTCCTCCCTCTTGCATCTCCCTCCCACCTTCCCTATCCCACCCCTCTAGGTGGTCACAAAACACCCAGCTGATCTCCCTGTGCTATGTGGTTGCTTCCCACTAGCTATCTATTTTACATTTGGTAGTGTATATATGTCCATGCCACTCTCTCACTTTGTCCCAGCTTACACTTCCCCCTCCCCGTGTCCTCAAGTCCATTCTCTACATCTGCGTCTTTATTCCTGTCCTGCCCCTAGGTTCTTCAGAACCATTTTTTTTCCCATTTTTTTTAGATTCCATATACATGTGTTAGCATACAGTGTTTGTTTTTCTCTTTCTGCCTTAACTTCACTCTGTATGACAGACTCTAGGTCCATCCACCTCACTACAAATAACTCAGTTTCGTTTCTTTTTATGGCTAATATTCCATGGTATATATGTGCCACATATTCTTTATCCATTCATCTCTCGATGGACACTTAGGTTGCTTCCATGTCCTGGCTACTGTAAATAGAGCTGCAGTGAACATTGCGGTACATGACTCTTTATGAATTACGGTTTTCTCAGGGTATATGCCCAGTAGTGGGATTGCTGGGTCGTATGGTAGTTCTATTTTAGTTTTTTAAGGAACCTCCATACTGTTCTCCATAGTGGCTGTATCAATTTACATTCCCACCAACAGTGCAAGAGGGTTCCCTTTTCTCCACACCCTCTCCAGCATTTATTGTTTGTAGATTTTTTGATGACGGCCATTCTGACCGATGTGAGGTGATACCTCATTGTAGTTTTGATCTGCTTTTCTCTATGATTAGTGATGTTGGGCATCCTTTCATGTGCTTGTTGATGATCTGTACATCTTCTTTGGAGAAATGTCTATTTAGGTCTTCTGCTCATTTTTGGCTTGGGTTGTTTGTGTTTTTGATATTGAGCGGCATGAGCTGCTTGTAAATTTGGAGATTAATCCTTTGTCCATTGCTTCATTTGAAAATATTATCTCCCATTCTGAGGGTTGTCTTTTCGTCTTGTTTATGGTTTCCTTTGCTGTGCAAAAGCTTTTAAGTTTCATTAGGTGCCATTATTTTATTTTTGTTTTTATTTCCATTACCCTAGGAGGTGGGTCAAAAAGGATCTTGCTGTGATTTATGTCATAGAATGTTCTGCCTATGTTTTCCTCTAAGAATTTTATAGTGTCTGGCCTTACATTTAGGTCTTTAATCCATTTTGAGTTTATTTTTGTGTAGGGTGTTAGGGAGTGTTCTAATTTCATACTTTTACATGTACCTGTCCAGTTTTCCCAGCATCAGTTATTGAAGAGGCTGTCTTTTCTCCATTGTATATTCTTACCTCCTTTATCAAAAGATAAGGTGACTATATGTGCGTGGGTTTATCTCTGGGGTTTCTATCCTGTTCTATTGATCTATATTTCTCTTTTTGTGCCAAAACCATACTGTCTTGATTACTGTAGCTTTGTAGGATAGTCTGAAGTCAGGGAGCCTGATTCCTCTGGCTCTGTTTTTCTTCCTCAAGATTGCTTTGGCTATTCGGGGTCTTTTGTGTTTCCATACAAATTGTGAAAATTTTAATTCTAGTTTTGTGAAAAATGCCATTGGTAGTTTGATAGGGGTTGCATTGAATCTGTAGATTGCTTTGGGTAGTAGAGTCATTTTCACAATGTTGATTCTTCCAAACCAAGAACATGGTATATCTCTCCATCTGTTTGTATCATCTTTAATTTATTTTTCATCAGTGTCTTATAATTTTCTGCATACAGGTCTTTTGTCTTCTTAGGTAGGTTTATTCCTAGGTATTTTACTGTTTTGGTTGCAATGTTAAATGGGAGTGTCTCCTTAATTTCTCTTTCAGATTTTTCATCATTTGTGTATAGGAATGCAAGCAAATTAATTGCTTTAATTAAGCAATTAATTTTAATTAAATTAAAATTTAAACTTTAATTAACTTAATTAATAAACGTTAATTAACTTAATTTAATAAACTTTAATTAACTTTAATTAAATTAAGTGCATTAATTTTGTATCTTGCTACTTTACCAAATTCATTGATTAGCTCTAGTTGTTTTCTGGTAGCATTTTTAGGATTCTGTATGTATAGTATCATGTCATCTGAAGTGACAGCTTTACTTCTTCTTTTCTGATTTGGATTCCTTTTATTTCTTTTTCTTCTCTGATTGCTGTGGCTAAAACTTCCAAAACTATGTTGAATAATAATGGTGAGAATGGACAACCTTGTCTTGTTCCTGATCTTAGTGGAAATGGTTTCACTTTTTCACCATTGAGAACAATGTTGCCATGGGTTTGTCATATATGGCCTCTATATGTTGAGGTAAGTTCCCTCTATGCCTACTTTCTGGAGGATTTTTATTATAAATGGGTGTTGAATTTTGTCAAAAGCTTTTTCTGCATCTATTGAGTGGATCATATGGTTTTTCTCCTTCAATTTGCTAGTATGGTTTATCACATTGATTGATTTGCGTATATTGAAGAATCCTTGCATTCCTGTGATAAAGCCCACTTGATCATGGTGTATGATCCTTTTAATGTGCTGTTGGATTCTGTTTGCTAGTATTTTGTTGAGGATTTTTGCATCTATGTTCATCAGTGATATTGGCCTGTAGTTTTCTTTCTTTGTGACATCTTTGTCTGGTTTTGGTATCAGAGTGATGGTGGCCTCATAGAATGAGTTTGGGAGTGTTCCTGCCTCTTCTATGTTTTGGAAGAGTCTGAGAATGATAGGTGTTAGCTCTTCTCTAAATGTTTGATAGAATTTGCCAGTGAAGCCATTTAGTCCTGGGCTTTTGTTTGTTGGAATATTTTAAATCACAGTCTCAATTTTAGTGCTTGTGCTTTTTCTGTTTATATTTTCAGTTTCTTCATGGTTTATTCTTGGAAGGTTATGCATTTCTAAGAATTTGTCCGTTTCTTCCAGGTTGTCTATTTTATTGGCATAGAGTTGCTTGTAGTAATCTCTCATGATCCTTTGTATTTCTGCAGGGTCCATTGTTACTTCTCTCTTTTCATTTCTAAATCTGTTGATTTGAGTCTTCTCCCTTTTTTTCCTTGATGAGTCTGGCTAATGGTTTATCAATTTTGTTTATCTTCTCAAAGAACCAGCTTTTAGTTTTATTGATCTTTGCTATCATTTCCTTCATTTATTTTTCATTTATTTCTGATCTGATCTTTATGATTTCTTTCCTTCTGCTAACTTTGGGGTTTTTTTGTTCTTCTTTCTCTAATTGCTTTAGGTGTAAGGTTAGGTTGTTTATTTGAGATGTTTCTTCTTTCTTGAGGTAGAATTGCATTGCTATATACTTCCCTCTTAGAACTGCTTTTGATGCATCCCATAGGTTTTGGTTCATTGTGTTTTCATTGCCATTTGTTTCTAGGTACTTTCTGATTTCCTGTTTGATTTCTTCAGTTATCTCTTGGTTATTTAGTAGTGTATTGTTTAGTCTCCATGTGTTTGTATTTTTTACAGGTTTTTTCCCCCATAATTGATATCTAGTCTCATAGCATTGTGGTCAGAAAAGATAGTTGATCTGATTTCAATTTTCTTAAATTTACCAAGGCTTGATTTGTTACCCAAGATATGATCTATCCTGGAGAATGTTCCATGAGCACTTGAGAAGAATGTGTATTCTGTTGTTTTTGGATGGAATGTCCTATAAATATCAATGAAGCCCATCTTGTTTAATGTATCATTTAAAGCTTGTGTTTCCTTATTTATTTTCATTTTGGATGATCTGTCCTTTGGTGAAAATAGGGTGTTAAAGTCCCCAACTATGATTGTGTGACTGTCGATTTCCCCTTTTATGGCTGTTCTCATTTGCCTTATGTATTGAGGTGCTCCTATATTGGGTGCATAAATACTTACAATTTTTATATCTTCTTTGATTGCTCCCTTGATCATTATGTAGTGTCCTTCTTTGTCTCTTGTAATAATGTTTACTTTAAAGTCTATTTTGTCTGATATGAGAATTGCTGCTTCAGCTTTCTTTTGATTTCCATTTGCATGGAATATCTTTATCCATCCCCTCACTTTCAGTCTGTATGTGTCCCTAGGTCTGAAGTGGGTCTTTTGTAGACTGCATATATATGGATCTTGTTTTTGTATCCATTCAACCAGTCTATGTCTTTTGGTTGGACATTTACTTTTAAGGTAATTATTAATATGTATGTTCCTATTACCATTTTTTAAATTGTTTTGGGTTTGTTATTGTAGGTCTTTTTCTTGTCTTGTGTTTCCTGCCTAGAGAAGTTCCTTTAGCATTTGTTGTAAAGCTGGTTTGGTGGTGCTGAATTCTCTTAGCTTTTGCTTGTCTGTAAAGGTTTTAATTTCTCCGTCAAATCTGAATGAGATCCTTGCTGGGTAGAGCAATCTTGATTGTAGGTTTTTCCTTTTTATCACTTTAAATATGTCCTGCCACTGTCTTCTGGCTTGCAGAGTTTCTGCTGAAAGATCAGCTGTTAACCTGGTGGGGATTCCCTTTTATGTTATTTGTTGTTTTTCTCTTGCTAGTTTTAGTATTTTTTCTTTGTATTTAATTTTTGATAGTTTGATTAATATGTGTATTGGCGTGTTTCTCCTTGGATTTATCCTGTATGGGAGTCTCTGCACTTCCTTGGCTTGATTGAGTATTTCCTTTCCCATATTAGAGAAGAGAAACTTGTTTTTTCTATTTCCTATCTGGGCTGTGTCTTTTCCTGAGGGAGTAACCAGAGCAGTTCTTCAGAAGAAATATATTAGGATCGTGAAAGAATTTTACTTTACTACATGTGGGCCCTCAAATACAGTTGAGAATGGCAGTACTGCAACCTAACACAGCCTGCAAGATTAAGTTAATCACTGACAATTGTTTAAGCAGAAAGATACCAGACATTATAACTCACGTCATAATGATATGTCTTTGAGAGAGTCTCACATCATAAATTATATATTTTTCATATATGATTTACTTTTTAAAATCATCTTCATTAAAAAAGTAAACATCAAATTTTTAAAGAATGTGAAGCAAAAATAAGAAATTAAAAAGCATTTCAACACAGAGACAGCCGTGTTTAACAATGCATAGGCAGCCCTTGCTACATAACATCCACTGTAACCTTAGGAAGTTTAAAACAAGAATCATTTAAATTCACTTATATGCCTACCAGCCAGCTTGGGATGAAATGATCTAGGCTGGACCAGACTGGGCTTGATTCCAAACTCAAGACAGTGGGTTGGATGGATGGCACTCCTTCACATGTCTCTCGTTCTCCTTGGATCAGTGGGAAAGTTAGGGCACGATCTTCTCACTTCAAGGGCAGCTGTGCAAGAGAGCACGTAGCTGTCAGACAAGCACATTTCAAGTCTTTGCTTGAATCATTTCTTCTAACATCCCATAGGTCAAAGTTAATTGTATGGCTAATTCTAAAATCAATGGGACAGTGAGATAAATATATTAAGTCCATAGTGGGAAGGGGTGGGGATGTGAAGATTTCCTGAACAGTAATCCGAGGTATTTCTTCTTATAGGTGCTTCACAGTTTTACAGATAATACAAATATTCTAGTGCAAACTATTGTTTTCTTCAATTTGGTAATTTAGCTAAATGCTCTTTCTAGGCTTCAGACCTGTCTATGCAGTTCCCTCTGCCTGAAATGTCCTTTTAGCTTTCTGACTGAATTCTACTTATATTTCCAAATTTCCTCAGTATCATCTCCTCTAGGAAGGTAGGGCTAAGTGCATCTCTCCATTTTTAATGTAGCTTTTAGTATATTATTTTCAAATTTCTAATTACATATTTTTCTCCCATAATTGACAGGAAGCTTCTTCAGGGTAAGTTTCAGGTCTAATTCTAGATAATTAGTTTTTTGGTGAATTGAAATGAAAGCACATGTCTTATGTATGTTTTTCCTTGTCTTGTTGTTATCAATGATCATTTTCCAAGAGGTTTAAGGGAACATATATACAATATTTCAGTTAATAATAAAAATAATACCTCCCATCTGCATAAGGCTTTAGAGTTTATAAGCTGCATGTATAGTCACCTAATTTGAGACAAGAAACTGCTCTCTGTCCTAAGTTCCCATATTTTTACTCATTTCTATCATTATCCTTTATTAAAATCTGTCCTTTGACTTAATTGTACCTCTCTCTTGTCATAGTCTTTGATTCTATTATTGACAAGTAGTGCTGGAAAAAATCACAAAACTGTGAACACTCTTTAGATTTTCGATCTCAGTAGGGTTCTGAAAGAAAGTCATTTGGCCATCTTTCATCTTGTCAACAATCTCTTCCAGTTTTTTCAGCTGCTACTATAATTCTTCATAGCAATTTTAGTCCTCTAACTCATATCCTAACCCATCTTATTTTTTCTAAATTATTAATAATTGCTTGGAGAAAAATATTGTAGGAATTACCTATGTGGTCCTTATCAGAAGAATGCATGCAGCTGCCTAGACACACCAATTTTCTTCTTCTCCCTGGTGCTTTGACACTTTATCTTCCTTGTCCTTGAATCCCAAAGCCTATCCTCCTTCTCAGATACTCTTCATCTATAATTAGTTTATTCTCTTTTCTCCCTAAGTACATACTTTTAAAACAATCATGTCAATAAATTATGATCACTTCCTCATATGTTACCCATTAGAAAATGAGCACCTGGGCATGATCATTTTAGGGCCCGCAATACCAGGTACACAATCATTTTATGTTTCCACAACAGCACAGTCCCTATTTTTCCCAACTAGGATGTGGTGTAGAGTAATATGGAATGATAATCCCTCCCTTGGTGTTGGGTGCTTGGCCAGAGGACGAGATGGACAGCAAGGGCAGAAATGGTGAAATATGTCTATTTGGTCTTTGAAGGCAGAGGTACCGCTGACAAAGTTCGGATCAAGGGATTGATAGTTACAAAAGACAGTACAAAGCATGATAGGGTAGGGTGCACTGGATTATCAGGCTAGTTGTTGGTGAATATTTGAGGGCTATTGCCACTTGTGGAGTACTAGACATTTCTTTTATCAGACTGTGTACAGGCAACACACTTATCCATTAGAAAACAAGGCTCAGTTAGCATGTGCATTAAGTTGTGCATAATAAATACTTTGACTGATTGACCAACCAAGTGAGTTGGGCATGACAGGTATAATTATTTCCTTTTTTAAAAAATTTATTTTATTGAGGTATATTTGATTTTACAATGTTATGTTAATTTCTGCTGTACAGCAAACTGATTCAGTTATACATACATACATATATTCTTTTTCATATTTTTTCCATTATGGTTTATCACAGGATATTGAATATAGTTCCCTGTGCTATATAGTAGGACCTTGTTGTTTATCCATTCCTTTTTTTAAAAATGAATATAATTAGTACTTTGTTCAAGGACTTGAAACAAGAACATGGAAAGGCCCACACTCAAACCCAAGTCTTTATTCAAGAACTATCTTTCCCATTAGCATTTGGAACTGAGTTTTGAATTTATTCCAGAGAAAACTGTCAGTTAGATATAACTCGTTATCATCCTTCCTTCCCACTTTATATACTTTCCCCAAATATTTTATGGTCTTAAATATACATGGTAGGCACATCTCAAGAAGGGCAAGATCTATTTATGAAAAATCCCAGAGTTACAAAAATTTCACAATAGACACAGAAATATATAGCCACACACTCTGAGCTGGATTCAACTCTTCCTTAAGAATGAATTTGAGAAGTTACTCTCACTGGCAGATTGAGGCATACAATTTCAAAGCCAAAGTGCTTTTTTAAATCTACTTGATTTGCTTTAGGAGGGACATTTTTTTTCTACTCTATCTCCCTTTTATTTTCCTGACTTTCATTCTTTTTAAATTCTAAGTATCTTGTCTATGAGCGGCTTTTTAAAAATAAATTTATTTATTTTATTTATTTATTTTTGGCTGCATTGGGTTTTTGTTGCTGCGGGCGGGCTTTCTCTAGTTGCGGCGAGTGGGGGCTACTCTTTGCTGCGGTGCGCGGGCTTCTCGTGGTGGTGGCTTCTCTTGTTGCGGAGCATGGGCTCTAGGCACGCGGGCTTCAGTAGTTGTGGCTCGCGGGCTCTAGAGTGCAGGTTCAGTAGTTGTGGCACACGGGCTTAGTTGCTCCGCGGCATGTGGGATCTTCCCGGACCAGGACTCAAACCTGTGTACCCTGCGTTGGCAGGCAGGTTCTTAACCACTGCGCCACCAGGGAAGCCCTATGAGTGATTTTTTAATTGGCACTTCTCAATGTCAGAAAAGACATAGTGATATAATAATTTGACTTACATTAAATTTTAAGAAAGGGGAATGAAAATCCATGTTATTTGCTGAAACTTTTCCTTTTGCCTGAAATGCTGTGTCAATCTGAGAAATCTGACAAAATTTTGTTCAATTTTTAAAACGAATTCAAATGACTTCTCCTCTTTCCCACTCAAGTAATCTCTACTCATTTTGTTCAAACCACCAATTCAATACTCTTTACATTTAATCCAACTAAATCATATGTTTATCTGCTTCCCAGGTGGACCATCTTTCCTCTAAAACATCATGTCCTGGTTTTGTGTAGCCAGCACTTATTACAATTTTGCTGAATAAATGGATGAGGGCTGAAGCCTCAAGGGGATTATTAAGAAAAGAGGTACAAGAGGGAGGAGCACTGATGAAATCCAACTAACATCCATAGTGAATTTGTGGGCCACATATGATCACAGCCATCATTGTTAGGAGCCTGGAAAAATACAAAGAACTGGAATGAAAATATTGGTTTTCCTCCTGAAGTGATCACCTGCTGACTGCAGCATTCTAGAAAAATGGTAAAAAAATCAATTTTGAGTTAATGTGTTGAGGGTAGGGGTAGAGAACAATGCTCATTTCAGTCACTAAAGCTGATTGAGAGTGTGATCAGTGCTTAGGAAGAAAATCACTCCAAATTACCTGAAAACTTATTATTATCCAAGCCCCAAATAACGCCGAATTTAATGCAATAGGAAGTACATTTCATATAGACTCGTTTATCTATCCATCTGCCTCAATCTAATTTACAATTTACAATTATAAGCATTTCATTAATTACTCAAAAAGGCATATTTATAAGGCACATTATCATATGTTACAATGGTAAACTGACTTATCTTAAAGCCAACCTTGGTATTTGAGCAAGGAAAAGCTAATGCTGTTTATTCCAGTGCTCGGTTTTATATTAAAGTGTTGGATTGGGAATTAGGGTTAAGATGTAAGTCAACATTATGTTAAGAAATGCTTTAGATTATTACTAATAGTTTAAAGAGGTGAATTATTGATGAGTCTGGATGGTATATGATAGATGCAACATGAATATCAACATTTTTATTTTATTGATTTAATTTTTTAACCTCTTTATTGGAGTATAATTGCTTTACAATGATGTGTTAGTTTCTGCTTTATAACAAAGTGAATCAGCTATACATATACATATATCCCCATATCTCTTCTCTCTTGCCTCTCTCTCCCTCCCACCCTCCCTATCCCACCCCTCTAGGTGGTCAAAAAGCACCGAGCTATGCGGCTGCTTCCCACTAACTATCTATTTTACATTTGGTATTGTATATATGTCCATGCCACTCTCTCACTTTGTCCCAGCTTACCCTTCCTCCTCCCCGTATCCTCAAGTCCATACTCTAGTAGGTCTGCATCTTTATTCCCATCTTGCCCTTAGGTTCTTCATGACCAATTTTTTTTTTTTTAGATTCCATATATATGTGTTAGCATATGGTATTTGTCTTTCTCTTTCTGACTTACTTCACTCTGTATGACAGTCTCTAGGTCCATCCACCTCACTACAAATAACTCAGTTTCATTCCTTTTTATGGCTGAGTAATATTCCATTGTATATATGTGCCACATCTTCTTTATCCATTCATCTGTTGATGGACACTTAGGTTGCTTCCATGTCCTGGCTACTGTAAATAGAGCTGCAATGAACATTGTGGTACATGACTCTTTTTGAATTATGGTTTTCTCAGGGTATATGCCCAGTAGTGGGATTGCTGGGTCATATGGTAGTTCTAGTTTTAGTTTTTTAAGGAACCTCCATACTGTTCTCCATAGTGGCTGTATCAATTTACATTCCCACCAACAGTGCAAGAGGGTTCCCTTTTCTCCACACCCTCTCCAGCATTTATTGTTTGTAGATTTTTTGATGATGGCCATTCTGACCAGTGTGAGATGATATCTCATTGTAGATTTGCATTTCTCTAATGATTAATGATGTTGAGCATTCTTTCATGTGTACAGGCAATAGAAGAACATGATTAAAGAATTAATCTTTCATGCTAGCATGTTGGTTTCCTGTCTTTGTCATCTCTGTGAAATGTGATCACAATTTCTTGCTATTTGTAAGAGTCAAGTTTTAAAACACATAATCAGGGAAATGATCCAAGTTCTTACAAGCATTTACAGTCAACTATTCTATATAAGTTACTGAATAAGCATTTTGGAAAAGATAAAATGTAATCCTAGTTTCCTGCACCTGTGAATTTCAGGTCCAAAGTTTGTGAATGAGGGTGAATAACTATCTCAAAGCAAATGCATACTCTTTCAAAGTAATTACATATAAACTTTCTTTTCTTGGTCTGAAAGTCTGCTGATACCAGGATAATTTCGAATCTTTTTGTTACTATATGAGTTTCCTCTTCAAGTTCTCATTCATTAAGTTGAGCCAAAAACCAGATCTTAGTCCCTTGAATGGTTTCTATTGTTACATTTTTCACCTTTTTCTGCCTTTCTGAGCCAAAATAGAGTTCTCAGGCACTCTTTTACCTAACCTGACATTGACCATCTCATTAAATGTGGAAAATATTATCAGAAGCATAATCAGTGTTTGCTGAAACTCCCATGTCCTAATAGCTAATCCAAAACCTCATGATTCAATAGCAAATCTTACCTGATAATTATAACCCAACTACCATTTTAAAGGGAGCCAGAAACATATAAATGTGATTTTATACTTTCTATCCAGCAGTGTTGCAAATGATTAGCTTCTAGTGCCTGGAGCTTTAGCAAAAATATTGATTAGCTTTCAAATAATGCTACGGGTAGTAAAATGTTGAATTTTGCTGCAGATAAAATGTGTCCTGTCAAATAATAATCAACAGCCAATTCACCTGAGTATTTGAGGAAAGAATTCACATTTGGCAGGTCATAAACCAACATAGACATTAATATTAATTTGAGTATTCTTACTTGTTTTGAACACTTATTACACACATTTTCAGAAACATCTTGGCATTGAATATTTATTCACATTAATATTACTATTCCTTCAATTAAAAGCTACCCTAAGACAATTTTCATGTTCCCGCTGTTCACTTTCCCACCTATGACACAAAAGGGCCAAGTTTTAAAACCATATTGAATGTATCATCAAGTCCAAGTAGTATCTACTGAAGAATGTTAAGACATTATCTCAGGCCACACCTTCAGGGGGAGGTCGCGGGGCGGGGTGGGGGGGAGGGAAACGAACCTTGCTGGAGTCTGGATTCAGGCAATGAACTGACTTGGGATCGCAGTGGACTCGTTTTGCCCTCTGGATTTCAGTCAGTACAAAGTGAAGGCTCTCCATTAGATTATCTCCAAGGTCATTTCCAGTTCCAGGGGAAAAATTCAAAACACATAAATTCTAATTTTCAAGCCATTCGACGCTGCCTTACTTTTTCCTGTTAATTATTTGGTATGTTTTAGGAATTGCCATTTACTTAGTGATTACTGTTCTTCAGCCCAGGCTGACTTGGGTATGACAACCTACTTCTTTGTGACCTTTTCTTCCTAACTTAAGCAAAACAAGCAGATTCCATGTGTTACATAAGGGAATAAATATGGGAATAAACTAAATCCCAAATATGTAGTACTCATAATTAAGACCTTCTCTCAGAAAGACAAAGCTGTGCTTTGAGGATCTGTTTTGATAATCCAGCAATGTGGAGAGTGATGTGTAACAGCGAAGTATTCAGATGGCTACACAACTAATTCACATACCAAAACCAAGTTGAAACCCTTATTTTTCAAAAGCTTTTGCGTAAAGGTCTGAATTGTTACCATTTTGCCTCTAGAGAACAGAACACTTTCTTAATATTATAAGCTATTTCATTAAATAGCACTTAATACCTACAATAAACTGTATCACAAATGGCTAAGCAAAGAATATAGATTTAGGGCAGATTATGACCTTGTCATTATCAGGTACAAAGGAAGAAAGCAATTTCTTTGTGTATAATTGCATTTAAATTTTATGCCATAACAGTTGAAATGAGAATCGTTAGTCACTTAAAGAGGCACTTTAAAGATTAATTTAATGACACATACTTGGGCTAAATAAGGAGGCCTAAAAAATAATAAAAGGGAGTTTTATTTGGAAAAATCCCTCACTTCTTTGTAGTCCATATCAGAATCTATTATTGCAGCTTTGTGCTGGATGAATAGGTTTGTGTGGTGGCAGGGAGGACAGAAGGGCTGGCATTTACCCAGAGGGCTTTCCAATTTCTAAAACTGAAAATCTTCTGTCACCATAAATAAGTTTAATTTAAATCATTTGATATCAAATATCTATAAACAATAACTAAATTGAAAAGGGAAAAAAAAAGACAAAAGGAGAGTAAGAAAAAGTGTCAAAGAGCTGAAAATCCCTTCTAAAACAAACTAAACTGAAATCATGAAGCTCTTAAGATGGTGTTAGGTTGTCACTCACACACCAGCCCAGCTCCAAATTATAATGTGCACTCAGACAGCACCCACCCTCAGGGTTACGGAACCAGATATTTTCCCCTTGATTCTGATCTGACTTTCTGAGAGATCTGGAGCAAACCTCAGGAAGTGTCAAAGGAAGACAGCTGGTGGGGTTGATAAGATGAGGAGAAAAAAGGAAGGGTGGGAGGTGGTGGTGGTTGTGGGTGAAGGAAATCTGCAGAGCACAGAGAAAACCTGAAAGGAGAAAGAGAACAACTGAGAAGCATGGCATAATTGGAAAAAAGAAAAAGTGATTCAGATGCTTTTGGGTTCTTGACATCTGTACATTCCCGAAGATTTAGAAAAGAAAACAACAGTGGGAGCCTATAAGTTATGCAGTTTCTTCCTAGAATGTATTTACCATCTTAGAGATTAGGAAATTTGGCTTAGTTGAAGTCACCATTATTATTTTTCTGGAAATGTGAGACTCTACTATAGCTTGTTTATGGCCTATAAATACTATTTTCAACATCACAGGTTTTGATTACTTCCATTTAGTCAAAATTATGTTGTTAGGACACTGTAAAACACAGGCATGATATCTTGTGGGTTTGGTTCCAGATCACTGCAATAAGGTGAATATCACAATAAAGCAAGTCACACAAATTGTTAGGTTTCTTAGTGCATATAAAAGTTATGTTTACACTCTCCTGTAGTCTATTAAGCTTGCAGTAGCATTATGTCTAAAAACACAATGTACATACCTTAAATAAAAATATTATATTGCTGGGAATTCCCTGGTGGTCCAGTGGTTAGGACTCCACGCTTCCACTGCAGGGGGCATGAGTTCAATCCCTGGTCTGGGAACTAAGATCCCCCAAGTTGTGTGGCGTGGCCAAAAAAAAAAAAAAAAAAAAAGAAGCAGATTCCTGGGCCCTCAGTGATTCCCACTGAGTCCAAATAGTGTCCCGGGAATCAGAAAAAAAACAAAACAAAACTATATTACTAAAAAATGCTAACAATTATCTGAGCCTTTGGTGAGTTGCCATCTTTTTGCTGGTGGAGGGTCTTGCCTCGATATTGAGGGCTGCTGACTGATCAGGGTGGTGTTTGCTGAAAGTTGGGGTGGCTGTGGCGATTTCTTAAAATAAGACAACAGTGAAATTTGCCACATTGATCCCTTCAAGAAAAATTTCTCTATAGCACGCAATGCTGTTTGATAGCATTTAACCCACAGTAGGACTTCTTTCAAAATTAGAGTCATCCTCTCAAACCCTGTTTCTGCTTTATCAACTAAGTTTATGTCATCTAAATCCTTTGTTGTCATTTCAACAATCTTCACACAATCTTCATCAGGAGTAGGTTCCATCTCAAGAAACTACTTTCTCTGCTCATCTATAAAAATCAACTCCTTATCCATTGAAGTTTAATCATGAGATTGTAGCAATTCAGTTACATCTTCAGGCTTCACTTCTCATTCTAGTTCTCTTGCTATTTCCACCACATCTGCAGTTACTTCCTCCACTGAAGTCTTGAACCCCTCTAAAGTCATCCATGAGAGTTGGAATAAATTTCTTCCAAATGCCTGTAGATGTTGATATTTTGACCTCTTCCCATGAATCACAAATACACTTAATGACATCCAGAATGATGAATCCTTGTCAGAAGGTTTTCAATTTACTTTGCTTAGATCCATTGTGGAATCACTATCACTATAGGCAGCTATAGCCTTACAAAATGCATTTCTTAAACAATAAGAAATGAAAGTCAAAATGACTCCTTGATGCATGGCTGCAGAATGGATGTTGTGTTAGCAGGCAGGAAAACAACATTAATCTCATTGTAAATCTCCGTCAGAGCTCTTGAGTGACCAGGTGTGTTGTTAATGAGCAGTCATATTTTGAAAGGAATCTTTTTCTGAGCAGTGGGTCTTAATAGCTTAAAATATTCAGTAAACCATGCTGTAAACAAATGTGCTGCCATCCAGGCTTTGTTGTTCCATTAATAGAGCAGAGGCAGAGTAGATTTGGCATAATTCTTAACAGCCTTGGGATTGTCAGAATTGTAAATGAGCATTGGCTTCAACTTAAAGTCACCAGCTGCATTAGCTCCTAACAAGAGAGCCAGCCTCTCTTTCGAAGCTTTGAAGCCAGGCATTGACTTCTCCTCTCTAGCTATGAAAGTCCTAGATGGCTTCTTCTTCCAATATAAGGCTGTTTCATCTACATTGAAAATGTGTTGTTTAGTGTAGCGACCTTCATCAATTATCTGAGCTAGATCTTCTGGATAACTTCTACGGCTTGTACATCAGCACTTGCTGCTTCACCTTGCATTTTTTATGTTATAAAGATGGCTTCTTTCCTTAAACCACATGAACCAAACTCTGCTAGCTTCAGACTTTTCTTCTGCGGCTTCCTCTCCTCTCTCAGCCTTCAAAGAATCAAAGAGAGTTAGTTAGGGCCTTTCTCTGGATTAGGCTTTGGCTGAAGGGAATATTGTGGCTGGTTTTATCTTCTATCCAGACCACTGAAACTTTCTTCATATCAGCAATAAGGTTATTTCTCTTTCTTATCATCCATGTGTTCACTGGAGCAGCACTGTTAATTTCCTTTAAGAGCTTTTTCTTTGCATTCACAACTTGGCTAACTGTTTGGCACAAGAGGCCTCGCTTTCAGCCCATGTTGGTTTTGGACATGCCTTTCTCACTAAGCTTAATCAGTTCCAGCTTTTGATTGAAAGTGAGAGATGTGCGACTTTTCCTTTCACTTGAACCCTTAGAGGCCACTGTAGGCTTATTAATTGCCCTAATTGTAATATTGTCATGTCTCAGGGAATAAGGAGGCCTGAGGAGTGCAAGAGAGATGGGGGAATGGCCAGTCAGTGGGCAGTCAGAACACAAACAACATTTATTAAGTACACTCTCTCTTTTTTTTTTTTTTAAAGATCTTTATTGAAGTATAATTGCTTTACAATGGTGTGTTAGTTTCTGCTTTATAACAAACTGAATCAGTTATACATATACATATGTTCCCATATCTCTTCCCTCTTGCGTCTCCCTCCCTCCCACCCTCCCCGTCCCACCCCTCTAGGTGGTCACAAAGCACCGAGCTGATCTCCCTGTAAGTACACTCTCTTATGGGCGAGGTTCGGGGTGCATCAAAACAACTACAATGGTAACATAAAGGATCACTGGTCACAGATCACCATAACAAATATAACAATAATGAAAAATTGTGAAATATTGTGCGAATTGTTAAAATATGACAGAGACATGAAGAGAACAAATAGGTTGGAAAAATGGTCCGATAGGCTTGTTTGATGGAGGGTTGCCACAAACTTTCAATTTGTAAAAAATGCAACATCTGTGAAGCACAATACAGTGAAGCAAAATAAACAAGGTATACCTGTATAAAGGATTTGAAATAAAATTATTTGTCATTTCAATGGTCTTTTTAGTACTGTTTGTATATTATTTAAAATTCTACTTCAATCTCTGAATTTGACACTCTAAATTTAATTAGTTAATTAATTAATTAATTTTTGGCTGCGTTGGGTCTCTGTTGTTTCGCGCAGGCTTTTCTCTAGTTGCAGCAAGCGGGGGCTACTCTGTTGCGGTGCGCAGGCTTCTCATTGCGGTGGCTTCTCTTGTTGCAGAGCACAGGCTCTAGGTGCGTGGGCTTCAGTAGTTGTGGCACGTGGGCTCAGTAGTTGTGGCTCACCAGCTCTAGAGATCAGGCTCAGTAGTTGTGGCACACGGGCTTAGTTGCTCCACAGCATGTGGGATCTTCCCGGACCAGAGCTCAAACCCTTGTCCCCTGCATTGACAGGTGGATTCTTAACCACTGCACCACCAGGGAAGTCCCTGAATTTAGCACTCTAAATTAAGTATCATGCTTTGTTTTAAAGCAGTGTAGTAATAATAGAACATTCACATTCTAATGGCTTTGAATTGGTAAAATATGAGTAGCCAGGGCTCAGGTTTACCTTTGCAAAGCAAATCCTGTTTCAATGGGACAAAAATTTTGGAAAGAAAAAATTTTACGTACTAAGAGAATTTTCTTCAAAAGCACCAAAGCAATTCAAAAGTACCACTCCACTAAGCACAACCATTATGCTAATTAGAGATTATTTAAATTTATTCTTCAAATAGGTTTCTAAGGGTCTTACTGGGTCCTCTGTTAGCCTAGTTGAGTTAATGTATATGACATCAGGGAATGCTTTTGCTACCCTTTAAATAAGTCACTGTGGCAAAAACTATTATTTGCTTATTTGATATCTATCATCTTCTTCTTGTTGTTAACAAAACATGAATTTTGTGTGATTCAGCAGTATCTCTAGGTATATATTCCCGTTCCTAACTTTCTTTGCAGCTAGGTTTGGCCATGTGACACAATTCTAATAGTTTGAAAGGTTATAATCTAACCAATGAGATTGAAGTGAATGTCTGCAAGGGTTTCTGGAAAAACTTTTTCTTTCTTTCTTTAGTATTAAAAAAAATTTTTTTTTTATTGGAGTATAGTTGATTTACAATGTTGTGTTAGTTTCAGGTGTACAGCAAAGTGAACCAGTTATATATATACATATATCCACTCTTTTTTATATTCTTTTCCCATATAGGTCATTACAGGGTATTGAGTAGAGCTCCCTGTGTATCTTTCTTGATGAAAGGGTGAGCTTGATGAAAGCTAGAGCTTGTAACCATGAGGTGACAAGCAAACAGATGAAAGTGAACACTGTTAAAATGGTGGAGGAGAAGAATGGAAAGAGCTTGGGTCCCTGGTGGCATCTCAGAAAAGCTAAACTTAATGCTAGAAAATGGCTACCTTTGGACTTCTTGTTCCCTGAGAAAAACAAGTTCTATTTAAGTTATTCTTAAGTGTTTTGTTACGTGTAGTCAAATCCACTCTTAAGTGATGCATTAAATATTAAGAGGTGTGTGTGTATATGAATATATATGTATTTTAGTTTGTCCTTATCTCTTGTTGATTATGAATGATGAGGTGTATTTCAATAAATAAATGTGGGTTTCTTCTTACACCCAGCTACCTTTGGAAGCTTTCAGGGAGAAAAATGGAGAAAGAAAAGGAAAAGGAGAAAGAGAAAAGATAGACGAGAATAGGTTATGGGAAAGGAAGATAGAAGGGGTTATCTTGAAAGAAAAGGAAGCCATAAACAAGATGAAAAGACAACTCTCAGAACGGGAGAAAATATTTGCAATCGAAGCAATGGACAAAGGATTAATTTCCAAAATAACAGCTCGTGCCACTCAATATCAAAAAAACAAACAACCCAATCAAAAAATGGGTGGTAGACCTAAATAGCCATTTCACCAAAGAAGACATATAGATGGCCAAGAGGCACATGAAAAGACACTCAACATCACTAATTATTAGAGAAATGCAAATCAAAACTACAATGAGGTATCACCTCACACTGGTCAGAATGGCCATCATTAAAAAATCTACAAACAACATATGCTGGAGAGGGTGTGGAGAAAAGGGAACCCTCTTGCACTGTTGGTGGGAATGTAAATTGATACAACCACTATGGAGAACAGTATGGAGGTTCCTTAGAAAACTAAAAATAGAACTACCATGTGACCCAGCAATCCCACTACTGGGCATATACCCTGAGAAAACCATAATTCAAAAAGGCACATGTACCCCAATGTTCATTGCTGCACTATTTACAATAGCCAGGACATGGAAACAACCTAAGTGTCCATAGACAGATGAATGGATAAAGAAGGTGTGCTACGTATATACAATGGAATTTTACTTAGCCATAAAAAGGAATGAAACTGGATCATTTGTAGAGATGTGGATGGACCTAGAGTCTGTCATACAGAGTGAAGTATGCCAGAAACAGAAAAACAAATATCGTATATTAACGCATGTATGTGGAATCTAGCAAAATGGTACAGATGAACCTAGTTCCAGGAATAGAGACATAGACGTAGAGAACGGATATGTGGACACAGAGGGGGCAGGGGAGGGTGGGATGTATTGGGAGATTAGGTTTGACATAAATACACTACCATGTAGTAAAATAGATAGCTAGTGGGAACCTGCAGTGTAGCACAGGGAGCTCAGCTTGGTGCTCTGTGATGACCTAGATGGGTGGGATGCAGGGAGGGAGGGAGGTCAAGAGGGAGGGGATATATGTATATATATATATAGCTGATTCACTTAGTTGTAAAGCAGAAACTAACACAACATTGTAAAGCAGTTACACTCCAATAAAAAAAAAAGGGGTAAATTTTAATAAGAAACAAATTTATAATACAACAGTAAACTTGAAAATGCAATATAATTTATGTGCCTAATTATCTGCATAAGTCTCTATGTGCCTTAATTTATTTAAAAAATATTTTCAAATGCTTATGATAACATTCTTTTAAAAAAATTTTGTTTTTAATTGAAGTGTAGTTGATTTACAGTGTTGTGTTAGTTTCAGGTGTACAGCAAAGTGATTCAGTTATACATACATATATACCTATGTATATATTATATATATACCAATATATATCTATATCTATATATATATATACTTTAAAAAATTCTTTTCTATTATAGGTTATTACAAGATATTGAATATAGTTCCCTTTGCTATAGAGTAGGCCCTTACTGTTTATCTATTTTATATATAGTAGTGTATATATGTTAATACCAAACTCCTAATTTATCCCTCCCCTCCCCTACCCCTTTGGTAATGATAAGTTTGTCTTTTATGTCTGTGAGTCTATTTCTGTTTTGTAAATAAGTTCATTTGTATCACTTTTTCAGATTCCACATATGAGTGATGTCATATGATATTTGTCTTTCTCTGTCTGACTTACTTCACTTAGTATGATAATCTCTATGTCCATCTATGTTGCTGCAAATGGCATTATTTCATTGCTGTTTATGGCTGAGTAATATTCCATTGTGTGTGTGTGTGTGTGTGTGTGTGTGTGTGTGTGTATATATATATATATATATATATATATGTACACATGGCACATCTTCTTTATCCATTCATCTGTTGATGGACATTTAGGTTGCTTCCATGTCTTGGCTATTGTGAATGGTGCTGCTATGAATATTGGGGTGCATGTATGTTTTCTGTATATAGGTCCAGGAATGGGATTGCTGGATCATATGTAGCTCTATCTTTTGTTTTTTAAGGAATCTCCATTCTGCCTTCCATAGTGGCTGTACCAATTTGCATTCTCACTAACAGTGTAGGAGGGTTCCCTTTTTTCACACCCTTTCCAGAATTTATTAGTTGCAGACCTTTTGATGATAGCCATTCTGACAGGTGTGAGATGGTATCTCATTGGAGTTTTGATTTGCGTTTCTCTAATATTGTAATTAGCGATGTTGAGCATCTTTTCATGTGCCTCTTGGCCATCTGTATGTCTCCTTTGGAGAAATGTTTATTTAGGTCTTCTGCCCACTTTTTGATTGGGTTGTTTATTTTTTTGATATTGAGCTGTATGAGCTGTTTGTATATTTTGGAAATTAATCCCTTGTCGGCCACACTATGATAACATTCTTTGGCAAAAATGTGGGCATTTGACTGTAGCAAGAATGTGATGAAGCTTACAGGAATGAAGGCACTCTGATGACCAATGCAGGCGTGTTTCCACAAGATAGATCCGCCCACTCTATGGATGCTGTCTTTTGAGAATTCTCAGACAAATCATATTTTTCTCCACTTGCAAAGTGAACTGTGCATATAAAAGTAAACCGGGTCCTTAAGGTAAGCATGGCAATATGTGGGGCCTTAAAAACTCAGATGGTACAAGCATGAAAGATGGATCCGTGTGGGATGTGCTGTGCAGACTCTCAGAGCAATCTCTTCCTTTTATGGTACCTGAATGGGACAGGTTTGGTGACCAAGGTGGGTTGACCTCTTTTAAAAAAGCTGAACTGGTCATCTATTTGTTGGTAAATATTAGTTTTTATTCTTACAATATTTATAACTCTAAAAAATTAGTAAGATAAATTGTATTCGAAAAGGCATGACCACAGTCAATCTTTTTTGGAAAAAATATGATTTCCCCTAATTTCCTTCTTCCCATACATCCCCACTCCTTAACTTCTAGGAGCAGTATACTCTGAAAACTCTTTCAATTGTTATATACATAATATACATTTATTGTCCAAAACACAGAAAGTCATTTAACAAAATTTACCCATCCTCTCACTACCCAGAGGTATACACTGGAGACATTTTAGTATGTTTTCTTTCAATCACGTGTCTATTTATGTTTTCTCATCATCACAAAGTTGTATCCTTCTGTATATATGGATTTATATCAGGGCTTATTTCTTGTCTTTTCATCATGATCATGAGCTTGGGGAAGTGCATTTCGATAGGTTTGGAGGCATCTTCTGGGAATCAAAATGATGAAGAGCCCATCACATCCAGTAATTAAATGGAAGAGGGAGGCAGACAGATAGAGGGATGAATGTTAAATGCAGAAACCACAAATAATTGAGTGATGCTGGTAATAAGCAAGGTTAAAATCACTTATCTAGACTAGGGCTTGTAGACTGATGGCTTGCCAGCCACATCTGGCCTGCACATGCTTGTGGTTTAGTTCATAGAATGTTTTCTTTTTTTAGTTGAGTTACTGGCCAACATTTCTAAATTGATAGATTTCACATATGAAATATGATGTTACATTTTGGAAAACCCAGAAGAATTGGCAAGTCAAGGGCCACATTGCTACATGGCAAATATTGGCTGGAGTCAATAGTGGATACTCAGTGGGATGGAGAACATGCTCTCTAGTCTCCTGGTCAACTTGGCTTCTACAGACCTTTGAATGTGTAAAACTAGGGGCCAGTCTAGATACGATTTTAAAAATAATTATTTAGTTATTATTATTATTATTATTTTTTGAGAGCATAACATCTCATAGAGTTCTACTAGACAGGACAAAGCAGGGATCATAGTTTTCTTCTATGTGGCCATCACATCTTGCTGACTTACATTATTCTCAGTACATATTTGAAAACTGGCCATACTCTCTGATGGACAGGAAATTTTAGTCTAAAATATTTTACCATAGGGTATGATAAATTGAAAATATATTTGACAATACCATATTTCCAGATGAGCAACATAATAGCAGTAACAAGTTACAGCTTCCAACAAGTTTCCATACTTATTAATTGAACTGAGAGGCCTCGTTGAAAATGATTTTCATTTAAACAAAAACTCTAGTGTTTTATATTCAACCTGTCAGAAGAACAGATCTTTTCATGCTAGGCATATATGAGTGGTGGGGGTAAAGTGTAAGGCAGAAAGGCTATTAAAAATCATAATTTGTAAGCAGTATAGCAGTGGTGACCTTTGTATCAAATGTTACATCTAGTCCTTCTGAGATGAAGATCATATTCCCAAGTAAACAAAGGTATTCATCAGAATGAACTATGGAGTTTCTGTACTGCTTTATAACATCCAGACAAAGGAGGAATACAGGATATAAGACCAAAGAATGCCCCATGGAGCCTTATAAATGAAAAGCAATCTCATAGGAGTAATGGTTTTTAAAATCCACATATGGATAATGATTTGGAATAGTTGAAAATTTTCTCATGTCTTACAGCCCTCTTGACTCCTTCTAAAGTTTCATGCCTTCATGGTGGAGGAAGAGTGAACTGAGGGAGAAAGGGATTTTCTTTATATTCAAATCATTCATTTTAAATACATGCAATATGTTTTCCATTTCCCATTTTGTAAAATCTACTTTTTTTTTTTTTCTTTTTCAGCAGCCTTATTCTTCTAAGGAGAAACATAAAGTGGCTTTCTTTGGGACCCCTGACCTTGACTAATTGGTTATCTAGGTCTCTGCTGAGCACCCTTTGTTTTTACTATTACCAGAGGCAGATATTAGAATTTAATGGGAACAGAAAGGTAAGGATTGCGAAGACAGGAGACAAGAGAGGATGCCAGAGCAAAATTTAGGTGGTGGAATTAGGCTGGGCGTATGTCTGAGAAAGCATGGGACTCAGAAGGGAGCTTTTTCTTTATTTATATGTTGATAAGAACAGTTTGGATCTAAAGGTCCGACCTTCACTAATTGATTTCTCCAAAGCACTTTGCCAAATTAATGGCTCTCACTAAATCAATAACCTTAGCAGTTCTTTATTCCTCAAGTGCAGGATATTGTGATGAAGTAAAAAAAAACTATCCAGCCTAACAGGTATTTTTGACAAAAATGCATAGAAATATTTATTAAAACTATAATAGAGTACTTATTAACCTCAAATTATTTATCTATCTATTTATCTATCTATCTTAGAAGAAAATACCATCGTAAGCAAGATTTCAAGAAATACACTCTAGGGCATGAATTGATGATGTCTTTCTCTATGCTATCTCAGTGTTAATTATGATTAATTTCCTCTCCACAAAGTCTATTCCCAAAGCTAAATTATGATGGCGTTAAATCCCTCTCAACATTCAATATTTAGAAGCCTTTAGCATCTTACAATCAGAAGTCATCACCGGCATATGTGCAATTCCAAGCAACCTCAATACTTTTCCAATGAAAGAATAACTTGAAATAATGTCAAAATAGTCTCTCAGCCCACTCTATTCCAACCACCTGGTTCCAACTTTTGAATATCCAGGCAGCAAACTTATTAATTAATTAGTTTTATCAGAAAGAGAAGACTAACTTCATCAGGAAGATATGTATATCCTGCTGCCTTGTGGTAAGTTTCCAAACTTCAACAATGGTTTTTTTTTTTTTTAACATCTTTATTGGAGTATAATTGCTTTACAATGGTGTGTTAGTTTCTGCTTTATAACAAAGTGAATCAGTTATACATATACATATGTTCCCATATTTCTTCCCTCTTGCATCTCCCTCCCTCCCACCCTCCCTATCCCACCCCTCTAGGTGGTCACAAAGCACCGAGCTGATCTCCCTGTGCTATGCGGCTGCTTCCCACTAGCTATCTATTTCACATTTGGTAGTGTATATATGTCCATGTCACTCTCTCACCCTGTCACATCTTACCCCTCCCCCTCCCCATATCCTCAAGTCCATTCTCTAGTAGGTCTGTGTCTTTATTCCCGTCTTGCCCCTAGGTTCTTCATGAGCTTTTTTTTTTTTTTTCCTTAGATTCCATATATGTGTGTTAGCATACTGTATTTGTTTTTCTCTTTCTGACTTACTTCACTCTGTATGACAGACTCTAACTCCATCCACCTCACAACAATGGTTATTTTTTAAAAAAATCAGGACATGATTTCTTGAGCTCCATGTATTGTGCACCACAAATACATATCAAGGTTTAGTAAAGTCACTAGATAAGACCATAGATGGAGTCCTCCACTCCAGCCTCAGTGCTGGTTACAAGATGTAACTTGGAGTAGAGTAGAGAGACAGGTAGCAGAAGGCAGAGAGAAAGAGACAGAGGGACAGACATGTACTTGGAAGGAATTGGGAATCAAGGCCACCACTAGGGCTTGGGGTTCCTCAGGTAAATATTTTTATAGGCACCTGTCAATATAATCAATTTGATTACAAATATGTTACAAAATTCATGGTCCTATATGAAGAATAGCAATTATCAATGATGACTTGAAATAATAGGGTTGGGAAGAGGTACTTATTTATTTGTTTATTGTACATGTACATGTGAAGATTTATTATAGGGTCCAAGCACCACCTCTTTATGTTCTGGTCTAGGAACCATTTCTTTAGTTTCTTTATTGTCAGTACATCATTCTTGGCTAAGTTTATTTCTCCCACCACGAGGAAAGGTCAGCAATGTTGTTATTACTCACAGTGTCATGGCTCTTTGGAACCTGTTTGTATCGAAGCAATAACCTCACAGCACTTATTTTACTGTGGAGCATGTCATCACTTATGGGTGGGGCCATACCATCCAATGCTGCCCATAAATATCAGCCTTCATTGCCTCTCTCAAAAATTGTACTGTGCTTTGTTAATTTCTTTAGATTCTGCTTAAGATTATTTTTTTGCTTAAATTCATGACAATCATGGTATGTATTCAAGGTCAAGTGAATCAAATCTTTCAGGTTCTACAGGACAGACTTGTCTCTGTCCTTTCTATATCATCCCAAGTGACCGCAGCTACAGTGCAGATTTTATTACCAGTGTTGACATATGATGGGAGGCAAAAGTTCTCCCGGAAACTGATACCTTCCTTCACCTCAAGGAAGCAGGACTAAAATCCCAGTTGGGTGTGATAGCAAAGCTGTGAATTTAGGAGACTATTTCTGCCAGTAATCTCCTCACATTTAGGCTTGTCTTTCGGAATCTCCCTTAGATTTAACTTGTTTTCCCTCACTCCCCCATTCCCTTTCATTCCACTTCCCATTTTCTTAATGCTATGTATTAGCTCCAAAGTTGTAGAAAGAATAGCTCAATAGAAATTGCAATTTATTTATCTTCTGAATCTTCCATAGAGAGTGATTGGTAGTGGTGCACAAGAAAGTCTAGGGGTTTGTTAAAAATTCCTAAGTAAATATATTTAAGTCATGACCAGGAGTTTTTGATTGAGTAGGTCTTAATAGGTACCAAAACCCTTCAGTTTTTACTATTCTTCCTGGTGATTCTGATGCAAATAGTTTGAAGAGTTACTAATGATACAGTAAGGAATCACTATCGCATAACTATTAGAAGACAGCTCCAAATCGATACAGGCAGATAAATTGTGACCTTCTGAAGATAATATGCAATATTTTGGCATAGCCCTCTAATAATTCTTATTAGGGAATAACCAGACTAAATAATAAGAGAATTGACTGGCTAGGGAGAGACTTATTCTTAGCCATAGTGGAAATTTTGGTGCCTTTTAGGTCACACACTTTAAGTAGCAGATATTCTTCCTGGTCAGGGTGGAGTATACCCATGTCTGGTAAATATCTTAAGTTGGTTGTGTAGCTAAGAAAGGTACATAAGGGATGGAATTAAGCAGCATCTACTGTGATATTTCTGAAAATATGGTCCATATACCACCTTTGATATACAATTCTTTGCTGGTGAAAGGAACATCCATGTAGGGCAAGGGAACAGGTTTAAAAAAGTAGATTCCAGGGTCCCATCTTAGACCTTTTATTCAGAATTTTCTTGAGTATGGCCTTGAAGCATGCATTTTTGACAAGCTCTCTAGGTGATTCTAATGCATTTGAGAACCACTGATCCAAAGTAGAAATTGAAAGCAAGATCTTAGAGACATGTTTAAAATAGAGAAAAATATTAAGTGTCTAAGCATGAGTCTTTTGATTGTGTTGACAATAATGAACACAATATAATACATATATATTTTTTCTGTAATTTCTTTCCAGCACAAATCTTGCCTGGCTAACCCTTTCAATTCCATCAAAGTCCAAATGACAATCTGTGGGTGACTTGAACTAGATTTAATTCCTCATCCAATGTTTCTATGTATTTTTAAAAAGAAAAAAATTAGTCTTTGAACATATGCCCATGTTTTGATTTGTGTGAGACAAACTTCTCTCTGCCTTGCTAATCTCTTTTAGTGTCACTCAAAAGGAGATATGGGGATATATGTATATGTATAGCTGATTCACTTTGTTATACAGCAGAAACTAACACACCATTGTAAAGCAATTATACTCCAATAAAGATGTTAAAATATATATATATAGACAGAGCAAGGACTGCCAGGGGAGAGATGACTCAGCTCCATCTACTTTATTTCTGGAACAATCACAGGCTAGTTTGCAACATCACTGGATAGATACAATCATTTAAAATTAGTTTTAATCATATGGCATTGCTTTAATTTTCTTTCCTTTCAAAAACAAAACATCCCAGAAATAACTTCCTGTTCTCCATGACTCTCCTTTCTCTGGACCTGAGATTTTGTTATGTTCTTACCTTATCCCGCTAAAGAAGGGCCTCCGATCCCACTATTTGCTGTAACACTCAGACTTCACTTCTGTTCCCAGTATTCAGAGAGGCTTTCATTCCTAGGCCTTCATTTTGTCCTTGGTTTGTAGCACTTGGGCTCTGTTGATGATTAACCAACACAAATCTCTTTAAGTACCTGCAGCAACAGTTGTACATGACTAATAGCTCAGGTTCATTCAGTGTTAAATCAAAAATTGCCCAGTGATGGGCGCTTAAGAGGCTTTGAAATCTAATAATGCTGAGAAATATGGTGTTCTTAATGCTTTTACTGCTGTCATGCTGCTGTACACAGTTGTCATGTGGCACACTTGTAGGTTCTGAACCCACCTTCCAGTCAGTAGTCAGAGGAAAGATTTCAGAAAGCAGGTACTTGTGTGCATGAAATACAATTATTGCTTGGGGAGATCAGTGTAATTTATATTAATATGTTGTACAATCTAATTACCTATGAAGTAATAGTATCTTCTTGAAAATATTCAAAGAAAGGCATAAAATAAAAAGTTCAGGAAAGTCTCAAAGAATAGCTTGATGGGAAAGAAAAATAAGAGTCTGAACTAAAACTTTATAACATGTATGAATGTTTAGGTATTCTTTTTAGTATTATTCTGATCTATTCCATTCCATTTCATTCCATTTCATTTCATTCTATTCTTTGGTTTCTCAAATGCTGGTTGAAATTAGTTTTATGATTCACCAATAGTTTTTTAACCCACAATATAAAATACATTGTTCTAAGGACTAAAGATTCTGCAGAGAGTCAAGGGATATAATACTGGAGACTTCTTTGGAAAGAGATCAGGAAAGGCCTTAAAAGGCAGTCTAAGGTCATCTTTAAAAAGCAGTCTAAGTTATTATTAGGCAATAATTTAGGTGTCACCATAGGATGTTGAGTTGATGTAGCATTATTACTGCTAAGTTTTCGAAAGACAGATCTAGCAGTAAATGTGTAAGAGAGTATTGGAGAGTTTGTTAGCATCCTATAGTACTAGTCTAGATAAGAAATTTCCATCAGAGTGGATATGGAGAGTAGGAAAAAATGTTACAGAAGGATTTATACAAAACATATTTGAATGGAAAGAGGAAGAGAGAGAAAGGAGTCAGAAAGAATTTGAGTTTTGGATGATTAGCATTTTGGGGTAGTTATGGGCTCGATTTTGTTCTTCTAAAATTCATATGTCAAGGTCCTAGTCCCCAATATCTCAGAATGTGACTGTATTTGGAGATAGGGCCTTTATAAAGGTAATTAAGTTAAACTGAGGCCATTAGGGTGGACCCTAATCCAATCCAATTGGTGTCATACAAGAAGAGGAAATTAGGACACAGAGAGAGAGAGAGACCAGGGGTACATGAGCACAGAGGGACAACCACGTGAAAAGGCAGCAAGAGGGCGGCCGTCTGCAAGCCAAGGAGAGAGGCCTCATAGGGAAGCAACATTGCCAGCATTTTGATCCTAGTTGTCCAGCTTCCAGAACTGTGAGAAAATGAATTTCTATTGTGTAAGCCATCCAGTTTGTGATATTTTGTTATGGCAACCCTAGTAAACTAAGACTGATGTATTAACAGAAATAGAGACATCAGAAAAAGAGATAAACTTGGGGCCTGGGGCAGGGTAGAAAAGGGAAATATTTTTCTGACTTTGGATATATTGAGCCTGAAATATTGATGAGACAGACAAAAAGACAATAAGAGAGAAACAAAGAAACGTGATTTGTTACCAAAAATACATACATACATAATACATACTTTCATACATAAATAGAACAAAAGTAAACTTAGTCTTATTTAGAGAGAGATTGTAGAAAATTCCTTATATATTTTGGAGGTGTCAAAAAATGCCACTTGCTGGAATTTGAATTTATCATTTTGCATTTGAGGCTTAAAACTATAATTCAACTTTATAATATACTTTCCTCAAAAATATTGGTTTGATCCAAAGAATAACATGATAATCTAATTTAAAGTAATATTCTGCAGTTTTCTTAGTTATTACCACATCCTTAGACAGTAGCAAACCACTCATGTATAGCATGCATAAGGAACTGAAAGAGAAAGTGAGATACTTGTTTAGAACCTGCAAAAGATATACAGCTCTCTTTGTAGGCAATTTCATGTCTAACTTTAATTTTAGCCCAGTTTTCCTCTCTTACTTAAGCCCTTTAACCATAAAAAAAAAAGATTCATACTGAAATTTGTTTAACCATCTTTTCAAAATTTTGCTGAAGTTAAATCGTAATCTATGAAAGTTACAAACCCTTTATATATTTTTTATTTCACTTGAAATACCTTTTTTAAAAAACAAAACTATGATCTTTATTTCCTTTGTTTTCTTTCACAGAAAAAAATATCCCATAACATAATATATAATATTACACTTCTACTCCTTTTTTTTCCACTTAATAATAACAAACCAGTAAGTATAACAAAAAAAGAGACTCACGATATAGAGAACAAACTAGTGGTTACCAGTGAGGAGAGGGAATAGGGAGGAGCAAAATAGGGACAGGGGACTAAGGGTACAAACTATTATGTATAAAATAAGCTACAAAGAAGGATATATTGTACAACACAGGGAATATAGCTAATATTTTATAATAACTATAAATGGAGTATAACCTTTAAAAATTGTGAATCACTTTATTGTACACCTGTAACATATAATATTGTACATCAACTATAATTCAACAACAACAAAAATCTTGGAGAACTTTCCATATGGTAAAATAAAGCTCTTCCTCACTTTTTATTTACAACTGAACAATATTCCATTGTATGAGTTTCCATAAATTTAATCAGTTCCCTTTGGTGTGCATTTTGGTTGTTTTCATTAATTTTTTTACTATTGCACACAATGCTTCTGTAAGTAGTTTTGAATGTATGTCATCGAGAGAGGCAAAATTTGAACTCTCATGATCTTTGCCCTCTCTTAGTCTTATGCTTGTATATGTTATGATACATGGCAAAGGGACTTGGCAGATGAAATTATGGCTATGGAACTTAAAATAGAGATTATCCCAGATTATCTATGTGAGCCAAATATAATCATATAGGTCCTGAAAGTCAGAAAAGTGAGGCAGAAGAGTCAGTTAGAGTGATGCAATGATGGAAGAGGAGGTAGAGGAGACTTGAAGTATGAGGACTCACTGCTGTGGCTTTTAAAGATAGAGGAAGGGGACCAAAACCCAGGGAATGCGGGCAGCCTCTAAAAGCTGATAACGGTCCTCAGAGGGTAAGCATCAAAAAACCAGAGATCTTATATCCACACTGCAAAGGAATTGAATTCTGCCAGCCACTTAACCCCTTGAGTGAGTAGGAAACAGATTCTTCCCTGGAGGCTCCAGAACAGAGCACAGCCCTGCCAGCATTTGATTTCAGTCTTGTGAGACTGACTTCAGGCCTGAGCTGAAGCTCATGTAAAACATGAAGTAAAATGTGTTCAGAATAAATGTTATGAATCAGTAGTAAAGTTTACCCAAGGCATTCATTTTTAAAAGTTGTTGAGAAAATACAACCTTTAAAATAATGGTTTTAAAATTTTTGATCAAGTTTGCCATAAGGAAAAGTTACAGTTTTGAACATTCACATGTAAATGAGGAGCAGCAGCCACCACCATGTGAAACCTTAAGGAAAACTAGTGTAGGACTCAAGGTTTTTTGTATGGACTGTAGCAAAATCATAAAAACTTGTCACAGTACCCAGATTTGAATAAATGTACCTAATGTGGGACCTCTTATGTGCCGAAATTTAAAAAATTATGTTATGAAGTGACAGTGAATGTCACAACTGATATAAACAGAGCATAATTAACTAGATAAATCTATTTTAGAAAATTGGATAGTATATCCATAAACCAAGAATAAGTAGCTTCAAAAACTTGTCTACAAATTTTTAGAAAGATGTAATATTTCATAAAAACCAAGGGAAGTTTCTCGTCAAAATCTTATGTATTCCCACAATGAGCTCCATTCAACTTTATACACATGCTTTAAGTTATTTTTACAAAACAAATGGAAATATGGAGAGGAAGTTAGATGAAGTGTATCTGGATTGAGTAAAAACAAAATCAAACAAGCATACACACACACACACACACACACATACACACACACACACACACAATCTACCCTCAGAGAATATTCAGTTAAACAAATTGTAGAAAAATGCCCAAGACTCAAATTCAAAGGATAAGATCTGATGGAATTTAAGAGTTAAAGGAGTAAACTTAAAACACTAAAGCAAATTGTCATTTTTTATAAACTTAAATGAACAAGTAGTCCTGTTTTCTAAAATTAGTCTTTGGTGGACATAAACCTAATTATAGATTTTGTTTCATGATACTTAATTGTCTTTATTTAGGAGAAACCAGCTGAGAAGTTAGACGTTTCCACCTATGGCTACCTAATATAATTTTTCCCGTAAAATTTTGTATCTGGTTGTTTAGTTCACTGAGCACCCTAAGTGAGGGAACAAGCTACTACAGACTTCTATGAAATCACTATTTCCATGAATGTTGGAGTCCAACTTACCTAGTGAATGGGCCTTTAGATTTTACAGATGTCTAGATTGTTTTAATGTAATTGGCACTTGGCTCTGCTTGGAAATTCAAATAAATATTCAGCACTGGGAGAAGAGCTCAACTGTAGTTCCTGAGGCAGAAATGAGTTTGCTCTGATTCCTTCCTATGTATTAACAACCTGTACAGAGTCTGAGGACTAAAAATAAACAAATGAACTGCATTTCTTATAATTTATTTAAAGATAAGGCATTATTAAATAATTTAATATCTTTAATCTGTTGAGTACAGCCTTCTTCATCAAAGAGAACTTTAAACCATAAAGTTTATAACAACTTTATGGTTTAAAAGCAAGTATATGCACAAATGGCTGAAGGAAAAGAGAGATAATGAGAAAATGTCAAACTCCTAGAAGTAAATCAAGAAAAGAATTAAAAAAAAAAAAAGATGTAGCAAGTTATCTCACACCTTTCAGAAATTAGCATTTCAGTAGCTTGATATTATAGGTAAAGATAGGTGGTCAAGTATGTTCTAACCCATTCTTTTTATGTAGGCATAATACCTGGCACAAGGTGAGACAAGGATTAAGGGACTTATTTCTCTTCCTTCTGGTTCACTCATTTACCAAACAAGCACTTTTTGGGCACTTATTATGAGAATTTCCTTTGCTTATTACTATGCCACACATGGGAGATAAAAAAGAAAAGCAGTGTCATACTCCTGGACTCAAGAGGTTTTCAATGATATTGAACATGTGGTAGGTCAAATCTATACAGAAAAGAGCAAGCGGAGGATTTGCAGCAACCTGGTGATTTGGATCTTTAGACCTAGAGTGTCTAAAACATTTAGGATAAACATAAAATACAGTTGTTTCCTAACCCAACTATTTTGTGAATAATCTAAGTGGAAATAACATCAGTGAAGGAAAATGTAGTGGTAGAATTTCAAAACTAATAAAATATCAACAACCATTTCCTCTTTGATAGTCTTCATTTACAAAAAGCCCAGTAATGAGTAATATAATAGGCTTTAGAGTAGAAGTCAAAAGAAACTCTATTACTTTTAATTGTGTTAACATTGACTTTATCATTAATGTCATTTTGGTGCCTATTTCTTTGTAACATAAGACAGTATGATTATACATTTTAAAAGTAAAACATTTAGTAGTAGTTTTTATGTAGGATTTTTATTTACTTTTAAGTATAACCAAGAGAAAAAAAGTAAAAATAAAGCATTTTGAAATGATTTAGCTATTGTTGCTTTTGAATGAAAAAAGCTGATTTGGAGAAGATACCTTATGGATCTTTGACTCCCCAAGTTTTTCACCCCATATTTTGTTTCTCAATCCTCTCCTGCGCATAAGCATGATAGAACATCTTTGATCTTGCCCCTATTATTCTATATATATTTGCTGTTACTAATACTCAAACTTTCCTAATCTACTCTAGGTCTATTCCTTGAAGCTTTGAAGTCTTCCTGGACTGTCCAGTTGTCAAGTCTAAAGGCTACCTGAGCCAGGGGTTCATTCTGGCTTCTATAGCTATTTATACAGCCCATATTGAATTTGCAGTCATAGCCCCATGATATGTACTGGTTAATTCCCACTGTTATCCTTCAGTTGCTGACAGTTCTTTGCTTCACCATTCTCTGATTGCTTCCAAGCTGTTATTATCAAACTTGAGTCCTTTGATGTCTTGGAATTTTGGTCTTGTCCATTCATGTGTAGTTCAAACATGGTATTAGGTGATTAATGTGACTATTGCAACCTAAAGCAATAATAGGAAAATCCTCACTTTAAACCTGGGATACAGTGGGTATTCTTTGTGAATTTTTCATACACACAGAAACCAAGGCTATTTCTGAAAAAATGTATTAGAATCAAAAGCACTAGGCAAGCCGTAACCCAGTCCAGAGAGGTTTTTTTTTTTTTTTAATATATCAACGTTTAAATAGATTTTCCACATTTCAAGTTGTTTCTGAGTTATTTCAACCATCCATCCATAAATCCATCCATCAAACATTTTCTCAGTGTCAGCCATTGTCCTAGATATTCTTGGGGAGAGAGTAATCAATAATATAGACATTCTCATTACCTTCCTAGAGCTTGGAGTTTAATTAGCAGTAGAGATGAGTTATCAGGAAATTTGAAATAGTGTGTGTGTCTGTGTGTGTCTCAAGGGTTTTGAGAGCAAAAGTAAAAGGCTCTGTGGCAATATATAGGAGAGGCTACTATCAGGGATTTGAGTATTCAGAGAAGGATTCTTGAAAGAAGAACTATTTAGGCCTAAGACTAAAGTTAAGGTTAGTGAAAATGAGAGTTAGGTAGAGTAATGATGAAGGCAGAGTGAGCAGCATAGGTGTTTGAGGAACTGGAGGCAGTTGGCATAGGTGTGTGGTGGAAGTAGGGGAGTAGGGAAAGAAGTAGAAAAGGAGATGCGCCTTAAGCAGGGTCCTGATTATGAAGGACCCTTTAGCAAAATTAAATCATTTGGGCCTCAAACCAACAGCAAAAGACAATCATTAAAGTGTCTTGAAATAGGGAATGATGAGATAGAGTGGGGAATGGATTGGAGGGAAAAAGCCTGGAGATATGGAGACTGGTGTGAGGCTATTGTAGGAACTGAGGTAAACAATGATGAAGGCTTGAACTAGGACGGTGGTTCTCAGGATGGATAGATGTTGATGAATTTGAGAAATTTTTAGGAGGTATGTTGAGAAAAATTGAAGAATGATTTAATATTGGAAGTGAGGATAAAGTTGATTATAATGACTACAATATTGTCTTGATTAGATAATGGTGATACTGTATACTGAGGTAGACACTATAAGGAGGATAAGGAGTTTGGGGGAAAAGGAGATGATAGATTAGTCTAGAACTTCTTAACTTTGATATGTGAGTGGAACTGCAAAGTGGAAATACCAGTATAAGTAGGATAATGTTTTCCCCAACTCAGGAGAGCCCTGGACAGGAAATTGACATTTGGTATATATCAACCTATAGTAGTTACTAAAACCTTCAAAGTAAAGGTAAACACACAAAGAAAGTAATTGTAGGGTGAAAAAAATTAGCTTAACTGAACTTAAAGGAGAATAACATTTAAGGACAGAATAGGAATGAAACACAGACACACAGAGACACAGACACAGACACACAAAGACACAGACACACACACACATACACACACACCCCAAGAAAATTCAAGAGAGGTAGGAAGAAAACCAGGAAAGGAAAATGTGATGAACACAAAGGAAGAAAATATTTTAAAAGGAAAGAAATGGATAATGTGTCAGATACCTCCAAAAAATAAAATGAGATAATGGGTGGGTGCCTACTAGTTTAGGTAAACCATTATTGACCTTGAGAGAGCAATTGGGGCAGAAGCCAGATGACTGTGGATTAAAGAATGAGTGGAAAATAAGGAGATAGAGACAGTGAATATAGAGAAATCTTCCAAGATTAGCTGTGAATGGGAAGGAAGGGCTAAGGTAGTGCTGGTTGCAAGACTATGGAGGAGACTTGAGTAGTTTATATTCTGATTAGAATTGGTTTCATAGAGAATTGTAGTATTGTAGTTTTCATAATAAATTAGTAAAGATGCCAAATTCCTTCAGAATGGATCTTCTTGGCACTGCATTTTAGTGGGCCTCGCTAAGGTCCATGGTCCGGTTAGTAGTTATGTTGGTTCCAAAAATAGATCTTACTTATATTAAAGTTTGCATCAATGGGTTAGTCAGAATATTAACATCTTAATTAATAGACTATTTTTTGAAAACTGTTAGGTTTACAGAAAGATTGAGCAGATAGTACAGGCAGTTCCCGTAATCCTCCTCCCACCCCCCAACCCCACACACGGTTTCCCCTATTGTTAATATCTTACATTAGCATCATCTATTTGTTACAATTAATGGACCAACATTGATATATTATTATTAACTGAAGTCCATGATTTATTCAGATTTCCTTAGCTTTTACTTATTATCCCTTTTCTGTTCTAGGGTCATGTCTCCTTAGTCTCCTCTTGGCTTTGGTAATTTCTCAGACTTCCCTTGTTTTTGATGACCTTGACAGTTTTGGGGAGTACTGATTAGATATATTGTAGGATGACCCTCTATTGGAATTGGATGTTTTTCTCATGATTACACTGGGGTTATGGGTTTTAGGAAGGAAGTTCACAGAGGTAAAGCATGTCATTTTTATTACATCATATCAAGGGCGCATAAAATCTACATGATTTATGACCATTGATATTGACCTGGGTCACCAGGCAGAAGTAATGTTTGTCAGGTTTCTCCACTGTTACTCTTTCCCCCTTATTTCCATACTGTACTCTTTGGAAGAAAGTCACTATATGCAGCCTATACTTAAGGATGGGAAGTTAAGTTCCCCTCCATTAGGGTGGAGTATCTACGTAATTTATGTGGAATTCTTCTGCATGGGAACTTGTTTATTTATTTATTCATTTATTTATATCAGGTGGACTCATGGATATTTATTTTATCCTTTGAGTTATAATCCAATGCTAATTTATTTATTTTATTGCCTCAATTTTTCCAGCTCTGGCCTTTGGGAGCTCTTTTAGTTGGCTCCTGCGTCATTTTGAGCCCCATAAGAGTGGGGTTTTATTAATTTAAAAAATGTTTTAATATGAGCCCTGTACTTCACCTATTGGTTTCTCCGACCATCACCCTGAGCCCTGGCAACTAGTGATCTTTATGTCACTCTAGTTTTGTCTTTTCCAGAATGTGATATAATTGGAATCATATACTGTATAGCATTTCCCAGTCTGGCTTCTTTCACTTGCAATAGGCATTTCAGGTTCCTCCATGTCTTTTTGTAGTATGGTAGATCATTTCTTTTTATCCTTAAGTGGTATTCCATTGCTTGGATGTACTACAGTTTACCTACTCATTTATTGAAGAACATCTTGGTTGCTTTCAATTTTGGGTAATTATAAATAAAATAGTTATAAACATTTAACGGCAGATATTTTGTGTACATAAGTTTTCTAGTCAATTGGGTAAACACTTAGAAGCATGATGGCTGAATGATATGATAACACTATGTTTAGCTTTGTGAGAAGGTACTAAAGTGTCTTGCAGAATGGCTGTACCGTCTTGCATTCCTACCAGCAATAAACAAGAGTTCTGGTTGCTGTATTTCATTGTCAGCATTTGTTGTTAACTTTTAAAAAATTTCAGTCATTCTAATAGGACCCTCGTTGTTTTAACTTACAACTCCCTAGTGAAAAATAAGCACCTCTCATATGCTTACTTGCCATCTGTATATCTTCTTTGATGAAGTATATATTCAGATTCTTTTACCATTTTTTATTGGGTTGTTTGTTTTTTATTGTTGAGTTTTAAGACCTCTCTGAATATTTTAGATACAAGTCCTTTGTCAGATATGTGTTTAGCAAGTATTTTCTCACTGCATGCAGCTGATGTTTAAATTTTCTTAACAATGTCTTTTGCAGAGCAAAAGTTTTCAGTTTTAATAAGGCCAACTTATTAATTTTTTTCTATAACAATCTTGCTTTTAATGTTGTATCTAAAAACTGATCATCAAACCAAGGTCACTTATATTTTTCCTGTGTTATCTTCTAGAAATTTTATAGTTTTTCATTTTACATTTAGGTCAAGATCTATTTGGAGTGAATTTTTGTGAAAGGTGTAAGTCCTATATCTAGATTCATTATTTTGCATATGAATGTCCAATTAGTCCAGTACCATTTGTTCAAAAGACTATCTTATTTTCCATTTCTGATTCATTGATCTAAGTATCTATTCTTTTGCCAAATCTATGCTGTCTTGATAACTTTAAGTCTTGAAGTCAGGCAGTGTCAGTCCTCTAACTTGTTCTTCATCTTTAAATAGCACTGGCAATTTTGGGTCTTATATCTCCCCATATAAATTTTGGAATGAATTTATTGATATCCACAGAATAACTTTCAGGGATTTTGATCTGGATTGCCTTGAAACTATAGATCAAGTTGGGAAGAATTAATGTCTTAACAATATTGAGTCTTCCTATCCATGAACATGAAATATCTATTTATTTAGATATTCCTTAATTTCTTTGATCAGAGTTTTACAGTTTTCCTCATATAGATCCTTTACATATTTTGTAAGATATATATCTGAGTATTTTATTATTTTTGGTGCTAATGTAAATGGTATTGTGTTTTAAATTTCAAATTTCAATTTTTCATTGTTGGTATATAGAAAAGCAATCGACTTTTGTATATTAACCTTCTACCCTGGATTTTTGCTATAATCACTTGTTTATTGCAGGAGACTTCTGTTGATTCTTTGGGATTTTCCACATAGATAATCATGTCATCTCTAAAAAAGATAATTTATATTTCTTACTTCAGCGACTGTATATATTTTAGTTCCATTTTTTGTCTTATTATGTTTGCTAGAACTTTTAGTACAATGTTGAATAAGAGTTATGAGAGAGGACATCCTTGCCTTGTTTCCAGTCTTAGTGAGAAAGCATCTAGTTTCTCACCATTGAGTATGATGTTAACTGTAGGTTTTTTTTTTATAGATGCTACTTACCAAGCTGAGGATGTTCCTTCCCTTTCATCCCTAGTTTGCTGAAAGTTTTTTTTTTTTTTTTTTTATCGTAGATGGACATTAGGATGTGTCAAATACTTTTTTTTTTAATCAGTTTTCTTCTTTAACCTGTTTATATGATTGATTGCATTAAGTGATTATCACTTGTTGATATACCAGTTATATAACTGGAATAAATCCCATTTAATCATGATATGTAATTCTCTTTATATATTGCTGAATTTGGTTTGCTAATATAGTATTGAGGGTTTTCACATCTCTGTTCATGAGAGATATTGGTCTATAGTTTTCCTTTTCGTAATGTCTTTATCTGGTTTTGGTATTAATTTTTTTTTTTTTTTACATCTTTATTGGAGTATAATTGCTTTACAATGGTGTGTTAGTTTCTGCTTTATAACAAAGTGAATCAGTTATACATATACATATGTCCCCATATCTCTTCCCTCTTGAGTCTCCCTCCCTCCCACCATCCCTATCCCACCCCTCTAGGTGGTCACAAAACACCGAGCTGATCTCCCTGTGCTATGCGGCTGCTTCCCACTAGCTATCTATTTTATGTTTGGTAGTGTATATATGTCCATGCCACTCTCTCACTTTGTCCCAGCTTACCCTTCCCCCTCCCTGTATCCTCAAGTCCATTCTCTAGTAGGTCTGTGTCTTTATTCCCATCTTTCCCCTAGGTTCTTCATGACCAATTTTTTTTTTTTTAGATTCCATATATATGTGTTAGCATACGGTATTTGTTTTTCTCTTTCTGACTTACTTCACTCTGTATGGCAGACTCTAACTCCATCCACCTCACTACAAATAACTCAATTTCATTTCTTTTTATGGCTGAGTAATATTCCATTGTACATATGTGCCACATCTTCTTTATCCATTCATCTGTTGATGGACACTTAGGTTGCTTCCATGTCCTGGCTATTGTAAATAGAGCTGCAATGAACATTGTGGAACATGACTCTTTTTGAATTATGGTTTTCTCAGGGTATATGCCCAGTAGTGGGATTGCTGGGTCGTATGGTAGTTCTATTTTTAGTTTTTTAAGGAACCTCCATACTGTTCTCCATACTGGCAATTTACATTCCCACCAACAGTGCAAGAGGGTTCCCTTTTCTCCACACCCTCTCCAGCATTTATTGTTTGTAGATTTTTTGATGATGGCCATTCTGACCAGTGTGAGATGATATCTCATTGTAGTTTTGATTTGCATTTCTCTAATGATTAATGATGTTGAGCATCCTTTCATGTGTTTGTTGGCAATCTGTATATCTTCTTTGGAGAAATGTCTATTTAGGTCTTCTGCTCATTTTTGGATTTCACAATTTGTATGGAAACACAAAAGACCCCAAATAGCCAAAGCAATCTTGAGAAAGAAAAACGGAGCTGGAGGAATCAGGCTCCCTGACTTCAGACTATACTACAAAGCTACAGTAATCAAGACAGTATGGTACTGGAACAAAAACAGAAATATAGATCTATGGAACAGGATAGAAAGTCCAGAGATAAACCCACGCACATGTGGTCACCTTATTTTTGATAGAGGAGGCAAGAATATACAATGGAGAAAAGACAACCTCTTCCATAAGTGGTGCTGGGAAAACTGGACAGCTACATGTAAAAGAATGAAATTAGAACACTCCCTAACACCATACACAAAAATAAACTCAAAATGGATTATTAAAGACCTAAATGTAAGGCCAGACGCTATAAAACTCTTAGAGGAAAACATAGGCAGAACACTCTATGACATAAATCACAGCAAGATCCTTTTTGACCCACCTCCTAGAGAAATGGAAATAAAAACAAAAATAAACAAATGAGACCTAATGAAACTTAGAAGCTTTTGCACAGCAAAGGAAACCATAAACAAGGCGAAAAGACAACCCTCAGAATGGGAGAAAATATTTGCAAATGAAGCAACTGACAAAGGATTAATCTCCAAAATTTACAAGCAGCTCGTGCAGCTCAATATCAAAAAAACAAACAACCCAATCCAAAAATGGTATTAATTTTTAATGGAGATATTCCCGGTTTTTGAGTTAGGATTTTTAGCAATGCAATAACATCTGTTTGATTACATCCAATTAAATTTGATTTATTTAAATTTGATTTATTTTATTTAAATTTTATTTAAATGTTATTTATTTCAGCTTGATTCAATTTAATACCATCATTAAATAATAATAAGGCGCTCTGGTATGTACTGAAGTACATGATAGATAAAACAGGTTCCATACTTCTTGAGTCTGACAATCAGATTGAGTATGTTCCCTTAAGGTAGCAAACTCTAGGTCATATTAGTTTGTGATGGAAAAAGGAAGTTCTTTAAAAACAGTTTAACAAAGCTTTGGTAGGCAAATGTATTTATGTATCTACCCCAGAATATCTGCTCCTAATGAGCATAGATATTACCTATTTTTGTTCCTGCTGCATCCCCAGGGCCTAGGAAAGCTTCTAGTATAGAGTAAATGCTAAAAGAATTTTTATTGAATAAAAAAATAAATTGTGTGTATATTTCTGTATGAACACCTGCAACTGGTATTCTGAATTTACATCTTTAACTGTCCTAGGAATGTTTTTAAGTGCTTAATTTAAGTGTTATCCTTGACCATTTTATTTATAATTTTCATTATAACACTTTTCTTGTCACAGCACCCTAACATCATTACAGTTGCCAATTGTAAAGATTTTTTAAATTATGTTTTGATATATTTTAAATTGATCACTTAGAGGGAATATAAAGAAGGTCATTTTATTCTAAAATTAACGTATCTCAAAATCACATAAGGGGGTTCATTTTTATTTTGGTGATATTCTCACTCCACCCCACACACATTGTGCCTGTGATCCTCCTTCCCCTTCTCAGTGAAGTTACCTGTAGAGTGCTCAATACAATCATTATGTTCATTACCTTGAGTCAAAATGAATGTTCCTTCATTGACCCACACACAAATTTTTCTTCATTGCATTATTCCTCTACTTTTCCTCTGGCTCCTCAGCTGTACAATATGGTATTCTGGCTACATGTGCTTACTGAGCATTGAAATGTGGCTAGTGTCACAAGATAAAATTGTAATTTTTTGGATACATTGGGTTAAGTAAAATGGATTTTACCTATTTCTTTTACCTTTTTTTTTTTAATGTAGCTACTTGGAAATTTAAAATTACTACATGTATTGCTCACATTATATTTCTACCTGACAGCATTGAAGACTGTTAAGGATATGTGAGATTGTTAATTTGTTTGTCATTAGAAATAAGTTAATTATGATCTTTAATTTTTGTCATGCATCTACTGATTTTTTAGATGCCCAGAGGAAAGCACAAGCAGCTTGCCACCAAACATTAATGTTTTCAACAGCCTTTTCCAGTGGTGGGAAAAGTTGGTAACAAATTGGTTGAGTCCAGTATCTACGAAAGAATATGACCCCAATGAGTCAAATGATATGTCTAGAAAATGCAGAGGAACAGTTATTGGCTTCCTAGTTAGGTGGTTTTATCTCCTTTTAACATGAGTATTACATACTGTTGGAGTCTATTCCTAAGTCTTTACCAGGTTTAGATTTCTAAACCACATTCAGATCTGCTACTTTTTCAATAGGGGAGGCAGCTTCTGCTTTACTCTGTGGACATTCTATTATTGGTACTACTAACACTTGAATCATAGTAAGTTATTTCTCTTGCTTTGAAGTCTGTGCCTTTCACATTCTATAGACCATCACATAATTTTCCCAAATTATTATTATTTTTTCCTCAGCAAATTTCTCTTGGGTAATTTATGCTTCATTTATATTTCCACATGAATAAAACAATCTAGCTCACTCATCATTTTGATTGCTGTCCTCTGGAACATTTCCTCTATTTAAACTATTCTGGATTAGAGAAACCTCAGTACTTTTCTTTCCTGAAAATAAATGCAATCTCTATTTCATGAACAGGTTGTGTTCCAAAAGGGTGGGAATCATATTACAGCTGGCGTTAGAGTCCCAAGGCCAGCTCACCTATCACATTGTATATCAAAAGTAGAATACTATCTCAGGAATGCTATGAAACTTAACACCGCATACTGAAATGTTTCTCTGAAAAACCACGTATTTTCAGGTTGGGTTGGCAGCAATGCAATGGAATAACAGAAGTCTCCCCAACACTCCTACCTCTTAACAAGAGGACGGGGACAGCTTACCAAACTAATGGTGGTGGGTACCACCAGGGCCAGTTTAGGGATTTAAACAGCTGAAGTGTTTGGGATAAAACTCACTTTTTGTTACTGGATCCTGTCCTTACATTCTGTTCCCCCTCTCCCCCATCTTTGGTTTGCCTACTTCACAGCACCGTCTATGGCTTACAAGTAAAGTTTTTGTTCAACATGGTTCAATATTAAAAGAAATAGTGTTAGTTTTTTCTTTATTGTCCATTTCTAAAAGTAACGAAAACTCTCCCTCTCATTGTTTATTTGCCATTGTAGAAATGAGACAATAACAGTTTTTCCTCTGTCACTTTTCTCCTTTCACTTAGTGATTTTAGAGGTGCATATGGTTAGTGGAAGATAATCTCTGTACAGAAAGGGCTTAAAGAATATCTATCCACATATCAGTGGAAAACCATACTTGGATCACACTGGAGCTTCACCAAAGGCACTAGCTTTGGAACGAAGAGAAGCTCTTGTTATGGAAGCTGGGATAAGAGCTGATACTCAAGAGCAGGGTATCCTAGATGGGAATGGCCAGGTCTAGGGGAGGAGCAGGATAGAGGTGAGGGGCAGATACTGAGATTCTAGCATTTCCTCTTTCTTCAGATTTTCCCCTGACTTTGGCTAAGGGAAATGATGAGAAATGGAGAGAAGTGGAATCAATAGGACAAAGTCTTAGCTTGAAGCCAGGGAGAAAATGAGAGAGAGAGGTATTTTCCCCATTTTAGATGTTTATCTACATTATCTCAGATTTAGTTTCCATGATGAGCTTTGAATTTCCTTTGTATTCCCTTTTAAAAGATACTTTAAATATGGTCTGTGCCCAGTTAACTCTGTGCTTATGGAATTCAACTTTGAATTCATGGATGTAATATCCATTGACTTGCTATTATACAGTAAGGTGCCATTTCAGAATCTGTAAGTAGGTCAAGATGTTTAAACTAAGGTTCTTGGTGTTCATGAGCTTGTAATCGATATTAAAAAGCATGGTTTTTGGGACATTCACTTCAGGTGAAGAAAAAAAAAGTGACTTGAGGTCACTTGTGTTACAGGTGAATAAACAAATTTAAGCAAGTTTGTTTCCTGCAGAATTTCACTGGTTTCTTAACATGGCATAGATATTGTAACTCTCCAAAAGGGAGACGAAGTGTTCATCGTTCAACAATATTATTAGCCAGAGAATTCTTTTAAAAACATGCTTCCAAGAACTAGGACTTTTGGAATATAATATGTGAAATGCTGTGATATATTTCATTTTAGTATCATTTTCCACATGTTTTAAGGCTTGGCCTCCTCTAGAACATAAATCTAGGAGCTCAAGGAAAGAAAGAAAAAAAAACCAAACCTTTGTTTTCTGGTATTTGTCATGCTGCAATTTTATCAGCATTACTTATTTGAAATTAACTGAAGGACTTATTTGGAAAAAGGAGTTCTATAATAAAATAAAATATGATAACCACTAGTCTAGGCCAAGTGCCTAATTGTTGTAAGTTAGAAAACTTAGGTCCAGACATTCCTTGCAGTGATTTATTATAGATCTTATAAAAGCTAAGGATCAGAACCCTAGTTCATTGTACTTTTGTATTTCCCAAACTGCAGTGAATATGTCGAGTAGGGCTCAAATACAATAAAAAAGGGGTATAACACAGATCCCACTAAGTGACAATAAAATGTAGTTCTTCTCAACTTGTTACTCAAAAGAATTTCTAATTTATTTTATGCTTATCATTCTTTCTCATGTTAAATTAAGATGTTTCACTTAAAACAAACTTTTGTTCTTATACAAATTATACTTCGTTAGACTAATAAATATTTATGCTGTAATATTTCATTAAATTCTGTAATACTTTTCTTTTTCAATTACAGCGATTGTATTAATATATGTTAAGTAACTTTTTGCTTTATAGTACTATTGTTCTTTATTTTTTATGGCTCCATTTCCTTATTATTGGCTTAAAATTTTCGTCTGCTAGTCATTGTGATGGAGCATGATTAGAGGCTCCATCACAGCTGGGCTTAAATTCCAGCTCCAGCATTTGCTAGATGTGTGAGCTTGGGCAGATCACAAAATTTCTGTGATCTTAAATTTCCTCAAAAGATACGTGATGTGATGTCTGCTTCATGGGTTATCAAGTTCAGGGACTGTTCTGTTCAGACCTTGGGCAAAGTCTTAAACCCCAGGTCCATTCTTTTTGGTTCTGGTCCTAGGCCCTATTTTCCTCCCCTCCCTCCCTGCCTTCCTTCCTTCCTTCCTTCCTTCTTTCTTTCTTCTGCCTCTCTTTCCCTTTCTCTCTCTCCCTCCCTCCCTCCTTCCTTCCCTTTCTTTCTCATTGTAGCAAACAAAACCTAAAGTTTCGATTGGTGGTATTGTTGCGTTGCTTTTGGAAATGTCTTTACCCAACCAATACTGAATCAGACATAGCTTCTCCAACTAATAATCTATTTTATGACTGAAAGGATAAGGACTTTTTTGCTTTAAAGCCAATAATTTTGTAAAAGTAGATGAAAAATCACAAATCAAACAGGCCATGGGAACATTAGAAAGATTAAGGGATGTTACTTTTTAATAGCTTTTGTGCCTCTTCTAGAAATCCCAACTTATTTTCTTTTCTGCCATCTTGAAGTCTGTATTAGATTTCTGTTCTCAGCTTTTATTTCTAAAGGTAACGTTCATCAGATTATACCCTTCCTCTGCCTAATTCTACTCCAGGAATGAAGTGGACATTCTGACTCATCATATTAGAAGCATCCAGGTCACTTCTTGCTTCTAATGGGGAATTGACATTCTTATGAATCTGCGTACAGTGTATCTCCCACCTCACCAGACCCTCCAAAGCACCCTCACCCTTTATGACCATGAGGATTGGACAAGACTGCATGTTGTCCATATGGCACTTTGTCAGGCTCGTAATATTCCATCAGGAAATGTTAGTTTTCCCTTTCTCTTTTCTCCTTCAAAGAGTTATTCCATGGAATGTAGAGCAGAAGATGTCACCAATTACATGTAATGAAAATTATTAGTGACTAATTCCTGAATTAATTTATATCATAGTTTAATTCAGCTTTCTCACATTTTTCTAGTGTACTTCTGACTGCTCTGACTTAGCTTTTGGCTACCTCTATTCTTGGGATGCTCAGTGCCAGCACCTTCCTCTTATTTACATTTTTTTGTTCATTTTTTTCTTCTTAATCTTTTTTCTGCTTGAGCTTGTCATTTGACTACACCTTTTACTCTCTTGTATATACATTCTTCCAAGATATCACTTTGCCTAAAATACCAATTTTGTGGTCTGCCAATTCACTATCCTTGTATATATATATGAGTTCTCCATGATTTTCTACCCTCATCTTCTCATTACAATCTCTCTTGAGTTTTATAAGCCAGAAACAATTGAATCACATCAACCCACGTGAATATCAGGGGTTGCTTTATAAATGTTCCATCATAGATTCTCCAAATATTGGAGGATTGGCCCAGGATGCTATATGCCAAGCAGGTAGAGTGATAGAGCCCTAACTAGAATAATTATACCCACATCTTTTATCAAGAAAAAGCTAAACAAGTTTGTTATATTCAAACTCCACTACATATAGATGAGGAAGGTACATTTGCTTCCAGGAAGTGTCCAGATACTGACTTTTTGAACATTTATGAAGACATTCTCAATTTTAAGATTTTTTGATAGGAAAATTTTGCCATAGCTATTACAAAAGTTAAAATTGAAGCCAAAATACTCAAGCCAATATTCATGCAAGTATATCATTTACTGTACAGTTAGATTTCAGAATAATTGCATCACTCATGAAAGATAGTTTAGTATGTCCCAAATGGCACTGTTAAATTTCCATTTGTTGTTGTGTTAAATCATGTAAGTGATACAGTTAAAATTGAGCGAGTAAGTGAAATTAAGAATAGGGTGACTATAATACTATTAAAGAATTTTGGCATTTTAATTCCTAAATTTGTAGACTCATCTAGCAGCAGAGGTCACTGGCATTATAAATTCTCTTTTGTACCCTTTGAGTTGTTGCTTCTGTCAAAATTACATCATTTTTATGAGTCACATGTAGCTAAGAAAACCACCAAATAACCTGCAACTTCTTTCACAGTTATTACAATACATGTTGAAGTTGTTTTTTTTTTTTTCTTGACCCCAAAAATCAGGGTTCTTTTGTGTCAAGATTTCTAGTATCGTGAGAGGAAAAAAAAAATCTATTTCTTGGTCAAAATAGCTAAGAAAATCACCAAGGATCCTCTGTAAATTTAGTCTTACTAGACATTCATTTTGTCATATACAGTGAGATTCAGAGAGAAAGTAACAGAAAATATTAAGAACCAATTTATATAGACTCTGGTCCCTCAGAGGGAGATTGGCACTTTATATTAGGAACAGAAGTCTGACTATCATTTTATGTATTCTTAGAAACTTAAAAAATGTAGGGGGCTACTGAGAGAGTTTTGACATTTATAATTTGATTAGGAACTAAGATTATAAAAGAAAGTATATCTGTGAAGTATATGCGATTCTTCCAAGTTCAAAAAGTGCCCTAAGGACTAGTGGTAAAAGAGAGTAATAAAAAATTCAGTGTAGTCTATACAGCATTCTGGAATTTCTGTTTTTCGATATGTTCAATTTCTTTATATTCCAACACCTATGGTTCTTCAGCTCTCCCATTATCATCAGAACTTTGTCGCATAGAAAAAGGCACTAGAATCCACAAAAAAAAAAAAAAACCCACAAAAAACAAACAAAAAACAGCAAAAAACCTATCCTAGGTTAAATCTTTTTTTTTTTTTTGACATCTTTATTGGAGTATAATTGCTTTACAATGTTGTGTTATTTTCTGCTGTATAACAAAGTGAATCAGCTATATGTATACATACATCCCCATATATCCTCCCTCTTGTGTCTCCCTCCCACCCTCCCTATCCCACCCCTCTAGGTGATCACAAAGCACTGAGCTGATTTTCCTGTGCTATGTGGCTGCTTCCCACTAGCTATCTATTTCACATTTGGTAGTGTATATATGGCCATGCCACTCTCTCACTTTGTCCCAGCTTAACCTTCCCCCTCCCTGTGTCCTCAAGTCCATTCTCTACGTCTACATCTTTATTCCTGTCCTGTCCCTAGGTTTTTCAGAAACATTTTTTTTTTTTTTAGATTCCATGTATATGTGTTACCATATGGTATTTGTTTTACTCTTTCTGACTTCACTCTGTATGACAGACTCTAGGTCCATCCACCTCACTACAAATAACTCAACTTCGCTTCTTTTTATGGCTGAGTAATATTCCATTGTATATATGTGCCATATCTTCTTTATCCATTCATCTGTCAGTGGACACTTAGGTTGCTTCCATGTCCTGGCTATTATAAATAAAGCTGCAATGAACATTGTGGTACTTGACTCTTTCTGAATTATGGTTTTCTCAGGGTATATGCCCAGTAGTGGGATTGCTGGGTTGTATGGTGGTTGTATTTTTAGTTTTTTAAGGAACCTCCATACTGTTCTCCATAGTAGCTGTATCACTTTACATTCCTACCAACAGTGCAAGAAGGTTCCCTTTTCTCCACACCCTCTCTAGCATTTATTGTTTGTAGATTTTTTGATGATGGCCATTCTGACTGGTGTGAGGTGACACCTCATTGTAGTTTTGTAAATCTTATTTTTTTAAATAATTTTTTCGTTGAGAATAAAACTAAGGTATTTTAGCTGAGCATGGTAACTGATCTTTATAATACAGATATAAAAGGCTTAGGACTACAACTGAATTTCACAAACCTATTTTACTAAACTCTATTGCTTGCATTGTATATTTAATGTAATAATTCATACCCATCCAGAGCATAGAATATTTCTATTTCTTGGAGTCAGGAATATCACAAATTTACTACATACTTAGAAAAATGTTTCTTCCTTTTATTAATTCTCCTTCTTTTATTAACTCTACTTCCTTCAAATATCAGAGCAACATCTAAGTTCAATATTTTAAGACTTGGCTTTTACTCTGTCCATATTCTTTAAGTATTTTTAAAATATTTTAGCTGTATTTTTCAAAGGTACTCACATTCAAAGGTACTCACAAATAAGCTCATCATTTATTCATTGTGAATTTCTTTCTATGAACACACCTAACTTAGTTCATTTTTTTCCCTGAGGTATAGATTCTAGAACTGCTGAAGTCAAGGACTTAATATTGGTACAGAAGCAAAACAACTTAAAAAACAAAAAATAAACAAACAAACAAAAAAACCCTGTTCTTTAGCTGCCATCTTCTAGGAGCAGTTTACATGATTCACATATAATTAGTAATTTTTTTTCATAAATTGATCATCTTTAACTCTTCATCTACTGCTTTTATGCCCTCTCATTGAGCTTAAGTTTTTTTTGTAACTTGTCTTTCTTTTTCTTTTTCTTGTATAAGAAAGTTTAATGTTAACTGAATATTGAAAGATTTCCCAGTGTCTCCCCTCTTCCTCCTCACCTAAAACTATATTCCCTAAGACCTTATCATCACTGATATCTGGGGGGAAACATCTACTTCTATTATGGTTCATCTCTTTCTCTTAAAGCTATTTATGAGACAGATATGAATGCAATTTTACATCTATACAAAACTTGTAATAGAACATATAAAAGTGTGACACCAACCACAAACCTCCCATGAAACTATTTTTAGCCTATGAATTTTTTTTTTAATTGTATTTATTTTTGGCTGTGTTGGGTCTTTGTTGTGGTGTGCGGGCTCTCATTGCAGTGGCTTCTCTTGTTGCAGAGCACAGGCTCTAGGTACGTGGGTTTCAGTAGTTGCGGCTCATGAGCTCTAGAGCACAGGCTCAGTAGTTGTGGTGCACTGGCTTAGTTGCTCCACGGCATGTGGGGTCTTCCTGGACCAGGGATCAAACTGCACTGTGTCCCCTGCACTGGCAGGCAGATTCTTATCCACTGTGCCACCAGGGAAGTCCTTAGCCTATGAATTTTAAAGTTAAGCTGTACCCTTTAAAAATGCTTAATCATAGGAACTCTCTCTAGTCACAAAGACTGGCAAAATGAATTTTTTCACAGATCACTTCCTCCTGGTGCTATCCAAACTAAACCTGTAAGCCTTTTGAAATTTACTTTTTTTGTTGTTTTAAGTAGTTGGTTTGGAGTTTTGATAGTTGGTGTGAAAATTTTCAATCTACATGTGAATACCTGATAGATAATGACTATATATACTACAAGAGCAGACAAAGTATGATTCCATCTAAATCTGTCACACCATAATTAGTATAATTCTATATTGTTTTAGTTACATTACATCATTTGGTTTTAAAGCAAACAAATATTTCATCAGAAGAAAAATGTGTAAATGTTGAGTCAGCAGAGCCTAAAGTACTTTCCTGTGCCTTAACATCAAGGAAATCTTGCAGAGACAAATGTTTTAGAAACTTCTGAAATAAAGCTAAAATAACAAGGGCAAATGTCACATTATTTCATGCAATTGAAATAAAAGTTAAGAGCCCTTGTTATAAACATTGTGGCAAAAAAGAAACATCATGGTATGAGGTATATATTTCAATGAGTATCTTAAGCATGCTAGACACATTTGGAGCTTGCAACGTACAGTGCATCAAAGAAGAGGTTAGAAACTACAGGACTTAGACTATCTGGATTACTTTGCAATGCTTTTCATTTAAAAAAAAGAAACAGACATTATTTTTCCAGAGAATTCCTGCTTCTCTTGGATGGTATTTAGTGTGGATCCTCAAGTATGACATCGCTATCCATTGGTAAAGAAGTGTGCCTTTTAAAGCAAAGTGCCAACTTCTGTAGCCAGATAATCATGTATTTTTCTTTGTATACTGATTTTGGGGTGGGTACAAAGATGGCCACTTTATCCTCTGGGAATGGCGTCTTCTTTTGGATTCTCCCACACTCTAGGCATTTGTACTTGGGCAACTTCAGATGGATCCATGCTGGGCTTTTGAGGGGTGAGCTTTAGCTCAGAAGAGAAGGTTGAAAAACAATGTTTTTCACCTCCAAATGTGAAGAGATTTTTTCTTTTCTTTTCTTTTCTTTTTTTTGGAACAGAATATAATTAGCTAAAGTGGAATTGGGCCAACTAAGAAGAATTAACAGACTAAATGTGCCCTTAATTTTTGGAGCATTCCAAAGATGGGCTCATTCTTGACTCTCATGAAGAAAGGTGAAGCATCTATGAAAGTCAAAAATGGTGACTGGGAGACATGAAAAGAAAGAAACAGTTCAATTTTCTCGCAAATTAAAGACGATATCTGAAGATAGCCATCCCCCCTCCAATCTAAAATCCATGTGACTAATTTTTCTAAGCAGGCACTGAAATGTTCCTGCTGGGAACAGGACCGATAATATATGTAGCTGGCACTCTCACCCGAGGGGAACTATTGTTCGGTTTGGGGAATGGAGGCCAACTCCCTGCAACTTAAAGAAGAGCTAATTTAGGACACATCTAAAAGCAACTGAAATGAGAAAGGGGAAAAAAAAAACTCAACTTACTGTGCAGTGTGCCAGCTGACCAAATGTAAAACAGAACAAAACAAGATAATCTCCTCCCCACCAACTAAAAAAGAAGGAGGAGGAGGGGGACATTTCTCTTTGTGCTTGATCTGTACTTGTTTGGGCTTTTTTCAGATACTTCCCCAAGTTTAAATTTGAAATTCGATGACGCCCAGGAGTAGAAATGTTCTTTTCCAGGTGTCGTTTTTATCTATTTCTGTCAAGCCCTTTAATAAGATAGAGAACCATCATTTAAGGAAAAAAAAAAAAAAAAAAAAAGATACAAAAGATGGTTGACTCCAGGACAAAAGGTAGTAGAAATACAGTAAATTTACCTAAAGAGGGGAGATTTCTTTAGTTAGTAGAAATAAGTCTGAGAACAGTGCCTGTTAAAAGACGACATCTGGAACTCACTAGAATTAACTACTTAATGGAAAAAATCTCTCCAGATTAAAAAAAAAATCTTCCTACCCAGAAGTTATATTTTTTTAACCAAATGAAATTTATCTTGTTTGCTATTTCATTTTAGGTAAAAAGACAATAAATGTTTTTGAGATGAAGATGCGTTTATATGCTTCTGTAACTTAAAGGCAATTTTGATTTTAACATCAAACTCTTTCAGATTTCAGCTTATCATGATAGCAAATGCCTTGGGACATTTGTTTCAGTCTTTAATTGAACTGCTTGTATGTGAAGCTTGCAAGAGATCATGTGAGAACATTTCATACATGCGATGTGGGATGGTAGAGGGAGTACCAGGCTTGAAGTTGAAACAACTGGATTTGAATCCCCAGCTGAGTGAGGCTGGACAAATGACATAACTATCTTAAAAATGGAGATAATAACATTTGACTTCTTCTCCATACATTTTTAGAAAAGATTAAATGAAATAATGAATGTGAAAGAACAGTAAAATTTATAAAAAGTTGTATAAAGTAAGGTATTATTTTCCCTGGTGTGTGGTTTTTTCTTAATGCACTTGCTTTCTATTATGTTTCTTTTCAAATCTTTATTTCTATCTCATTTCTTGGAGTTTTACTCATTTTACTAAAAGTTTTTTTTTTTTTTTAATTAAGTGGATAGTTGTTTACAGGGTTGAGTTTTTTCTCTTCATTTATTTCTGTCAATAATTTCTGGAGTTAATTTTAGAGATTTTGACTCAGACGCTAACTCTCTGAAACCACCCTTTGTCCCATTTTACCACAATGCACAGAAATCCTGGATAAGAATGGAGGCAAGAGATCCCAATATGATTTTAAAGCAATTAAAAACACTTAGTGCTCCCTATGAGAATATGAGCATTTATGCTTTAAGTATGGAAAGATTACAACGAGAGGGGGATATTACAGGAAAATACATTTGTGAAAAGTGGTGTCAATCCCGGTAAAAAAAAATAGGCAATGACATGGGACTGTGGAATCAGACTCAAAGAGTATTTTAGAATTATCTAGTAATCCAGGGCATGGTAAATGAACCTTTTAAATAACATCTCTAATAAGAGGTATTTGTACTGATTTTTACTTCTCATTTGAGCCAAAGCTGTTGTCTCTTGAACAGTGTTTCTCAGACTTTAATGTGCATGTAAGTCACCTGGAAACCCTTACAAAATTTATATTCTGATCAAAGTCTCTGGGGTGGTGGCTGAGCTAGTGAAAGGATTCAGTGTTTCCGACAACCTGTCAGTCAATGCCAAGGCTGCTGCTTCTCAGACAATATTAGTAGCTAGACAGAATGTCACTAGAATTATTTTTTGCTTACAAATAACACTCCTGGAATGATATCTATGTTGGAGAAATTGTGGCTATGGAAATATTATTCAAGTAAAGTTTGCCTTTTTGTATAGCTTTGAGATGAAATTGATGTACAACAAAGTATCATTTTAAAGTGTAAAATTTGATGAGTTTTGACATATGTGTACAACCATGGAACCATTACAACAGTCAAGATAACAAACATTTTCATCAAAAAGAACTCATGAAGCTAAATATCAAAAAAACAAACAACCCAATCAAAAAATGGGCAGAAGATCTAAGTAGACATTTCTCCAAAGAAGACATACAGATAGCTAAACAGCACATGAAAAGATGCTCAACATCACTAATTAGTAGAGAAATGCAAATCAAAACTACAGTGAAGTATCACCTCACACAGGTCAGCATGGCCATCATCAAAAAATCTACAAACAACAAATGCTGGAGAGGGTGTGGAGAAAAGGGAACCCTCCTACACTGTTGGTGGGAATGTAAACTGATACAGCCACTATGGTGAACAGAATGGAGGTTCCTTAAAAAAATAAAAATAGAGCTACCATTTGATCCTGCAATCCCACTCCTGGGCATATATCTGGAGAAAACCATATTTCAAAAAATACATGCACCCTGATGTTCATTGCAGCACTATTTACAATAGCCAGGACATGGAAGCAACCTAAGTGTCTATCAACAGAGGAATGGATAAAGAACATGTGGTATATATATATATATATATATATATATATATATATACAATGGAATGTTACTCAGCCATAAAAAAGAACTAATTAATGTCATTTGCAGCAACCTGTGTGGACCAACAGATTGTCATACTGAGTGAAGTAAGTCAGACAGAGAAAGATAAATATATGGTGTCACTTATATGTGGGATCTAAAAAAAAGCATACAAATGAATTTATGTACAAAACAGAAATAGAGTTACAGATGTAGAAAACAAACTTATGGTTACCAGGGGGTAAGGGCAGGGGGGGATAAATTGGAAGATTGGGATTGACATATACGCACTACTATTATAAAATGGATAACTAATAAGGACCTGATGTATAGCACAGGGAACTCTACTCAGTACTTTGTAATGGCCTACTTGGGAAAAGAATCTAAAAAAGAGTGGATATATGTATATGTATAACTGATTCACTTTGCTGTACACCTGAAACTAACACAAAATTGTAAATCAGCTATACCCCAATACAAATTAAAAAAAAAAAACAAAACTCAAAAGTTCTTTATCCTGCTTTGTAATCTTCCCCTTATTCACCCTCCCCCTCCCATGTATCCACTAATCCGCTTTCTGTCTTTTTATATTATTTTCCATTTTCTAGAATTTTATATAAAATATCATTCAATATGATATGTACTTTTTTTATTATCCAGCTTCTTTCACTCAGCATAAATATTATGAGATTCATCCATTTGCTCATTTTTGAAAATTGTTTTTTTGTTTCATAATTGAGTTGCATGTACTCTTTTTATTACTGACTAGTATTCCATTCAATGTATGTATCACAATGTGTCTATCCATTCAGCTGCTGATAGATATTGTATCACTTTCAGTTTGGGGATCTAACAGAGAAAACTGTTATGAGCATGCAGGAACATGTCTTTGTATAGACCTATTATTTCATTCCCAAGAGGAGAATGACTGAGTTATATAGCAGGTGCATGTTTACCTATTTAAGAAATTATCAAAAGTGATGACACCATCTTCCATTCCTACCAGCAATGCTTGAGGATTCCGTCTGCTCCCTCCCCACTTGCTTGGCTGGTATGAACAGTCTTTAATTTTAGCTCTTCTCATGGTCATATAGTGAGTGGTATCTCACTGTGGTTTTAATCTGCATTTCTCTAGTAACTAACAATGTTGAGCAGCTTTTCATGTTTACTGGCCATCTATACATCTGCATTCGTGAAGTGTCTGTTCAAATCATTTGCTCATTTTTGAAAATTAGATTCTTTGTCTTATTATTATGACACACAAGTTCTTTATGTATTCGAGATCAGGGATTGGCAAACTTGTTTTTAAAGGGCCAGAGTGTGACTATTTTAGGCATTATGGGCCATATTATTTTTGTTGCAACTATTAAACCTGGCCTTGTATCATGAAAACAGTCACATATAAGACACAAATAGATAAGCACGACCATGTATCAATAAAATTTTATTTACAAAAACAGATGGCAGGTCAAACTTAGCCCATGGGCCTTGTTTCGATAATTCTTGTTCTAGATGGAAGTTCTTTGTCAGATATATGTTTTGCAAGTATATTTTTCTTGTTAGTGGCTTGTCTTTCCATTCTCTTAATAGTGTCTTAACAAAGAACAAATGTTTTATGTTCTGATGAAATCTAATGTTTTATTGATTTTTTTTATTGTTCATGACTTTTGTGCTCTATTTAGGAATCTTTGCCTAGCCCAAGATTTACTCCTAATTTTTTTTCCTGAGATAAGAACTGATGTTTTTTTCTTTCTTATCCCAAAAGAATAATCCAAATTGTTCAGCACTATTTGTAGAAAGATGATCAATTCTCTGTGGAATTGCTTTGGCACCCTTATCAAAATCAGTTGACCATGTATACATAAATCTTTTTGAGGACTTCCTTTACAGTTCCAATGATCTGTATATCTAGCTTTATACTACTAACCACACTATTACTACCACACTAACTTGATTATTGGAGATTGAAAATAAGTGTCCAAATCAGGTAGTATACGTTTTTCAACCTTGTTCTTCTTTTTCAAACTTTAGCTACATTAGGACTCTTGTATTTCCATATAAATTCCCATATGACAGCCTGTTGGGATTTTCATTAGGATTCATTGCGAGAGTTTGCAAACTATAGCCCGTGTATCAAATCCAGTTTATAGTCTGTTTTTCTACTGCCCTCAAGCTAAGAATTTTTTTTTCACATTTTTAAAGGATTGTAACAAACAAAACAAAACAAAAAAACAAAGAATATGCAACAGACATCATTATTTGGCCTGCAAAGCCTTAAGTATTTTCTATTTGGCTCTTTACAGAAAAAGTTTGCCAAATTCTGATCAATAGATCAATCTCTGAAGAATTCGTATTTTAACAACGTTGGATCTTCTGATTTTTGAGCATGCTGTATCTCTCCATTTATTTGTTTTGTTTAATTCTGTAAATATTTTCTAGAATTTAGCATACAAATAGTCTACATTTGTCAAATTTATTCCTAAGAATTTAATATTTTTGTTGCTCTTGTAAATGGTATTTTTTTTCCATTTTATTTTCTGGATTTTTCTTTGCTATATATTTAAAATTTTTAATATTGAGATTGAGTCATGTGATTTTTGCAAACATTACACATTAGTTATAATAGCTTTTTAAAGATTCTTTAGGATTTTCTACTTAAACCCACCTGTTTCTGTAAATAGTGTCACTTCTTTTTCTATCACTATACTTTTTACTTCTTTTTTCTTTCCTTATTTAACTGACTATAATAAAATGTTGCATAGAAGTGGTAAGAGTGGGCATTCTTGCCTTGTTTGCAATCTTAAGGGAAAAGGATTCAGGCTTTCATCATTAAATATGTTAGCTGTTGATTTTTCTTAGATGTTTTTTATCAAGTGTAGGAAGTTCCTTTCTCTATTAGTTTCTTAGGCTGCTGTAACAAATTGTCACAAACATGGTGGCTTACACAACACAAATTTATTCTCTTATAGTTATGGAGGTCAGAAGTTTGAAATCAGTTACACTGGGCCAAAACCAGGGTATGTGTCCTCAGTGTCCTGAGGCTGTAGGGGAGAATCCATGTTCTTGTGTTTTCCAGCTTCTGGAGCTGCAATCCTTGCATTCTTTGGCTCACAGCTGTTTCCTCCATTTCCAAAGCCTGTCATATAGCATCTTCAGATCTCCGAGGTCATCACAAAACCTTCTCTCTTCTGTAGCCAAATCTTCACACTACTTTACTCTTACATTGACATTTGTGATCGCATTTATGACCCACCAGATAATCCAAGATAATCTCATTTAAACATCATATCTGCAAAGTCCTCATCACATAAGATAATATTCACACGTTCCAGTGATTAGAAGACAATTATTCAATTTACTGCAAATTCTATTCCTAGTTTACTGAGTTTTAAAATTATAAATGGATATTGAATTTTGTCATTTTTCTGCATTTACTGAGAACCATATGATGTTTCTATTGAGTCTTGAGTATTATGATGAATTGTATTGTTTGACTTTCAAAATCTAAATAAAACTTTCATTTCTGAGATAAACCCCACTTAGCCATGATGTATAGTCCTTTTTATATACAGTTGAAGTCCGTTTTCTAAAATTAGGTTTTAAGAATTTTTCATCTATGTTCATGAGGGTCATTGGTATGTAGTTTCTTTCCTTCCTCCCTTCCTTCCTCCCTCCTTCCCTCCCTTCCTTCCTTCCTTCCTTCCTTCCTTCCTTCCTCCCTCCCTCCCTCCCTCCCTCCCTCCCTCCGTCCCTCCCTTCCTTCCTTCCTTCCTTCCTTCCTTCCTTCCTTCCTTCCTTCCTTCCTTCCTTCCTTCTTCCTTCCTTCCTTTCTTTCTTTTTCTTTCTTTCTTTCTCTTTCTTTCTTTCTCTCTTTCTTTCTCTTTCTTTCTTTCTTTCTTTCTTTCTTTCTTTCTTTCTTTCTTTCTTATCTCTTTATCTCTTTGTCTGGTTTTGGTATCAGAGTTACACTGGTCTCAGAATGAGCAGAAATATTAATTGGTGTTGTTTTTTCTTAAATGTTTGGTAGAATTCACCAGTGAAGTCGTATATATGCCTAGAATTTCATTTTTGGGAAAGTTGTTAAGTACAAATTCAATTTTAAAAGTAGATATAGGGCTATTCAGGTTGTCTATTTCTTCTTGAATGAACTTTAGTAGTTTTATTGTTTTAAGAAGTTTGTTCATTTTATCTAAGTTGTTGAAACAATTGCAATGCAATTTTTCATAATATTCTTTTAAAGTCTGTAGCATCTGTAGTGAGTTGCCTTCTTTCATTTATATGGGCAATAGGTATCTTCTTTCCTCTTTTTTGGCTAGAAGTTTATCAGTTTTATTGATCTTCTCAAATAACCTGCTTTTGTTTTTATTGATTTTCTCTCTGTGTTTCTCTCTCTGTCTCTCTCAGCCTCTCTCTCTCTCTCTCTCTCTGTATATATATATATCTATATATACTTTATTTGCTTATTGATTTATGCTCTTTTTAAAATTTTGCTTACTTTGAATATTATTCACTCTTCTTTTTCTAATGTCTTATTGTGAAAGTTTAGTATGTTGATTTCAGCCTTTTCTGTTTTTTCTTATATAAGCGTTTAAAGCAATAATTATCCCTCTATGAACTGCTTCCCACAAATTTTGATATAATGTGCTTTCATTTTTATTTAATATATTTTCTAATTTCCTTTGTGATTTCTTCTTTGACCCATCAATTATTTACAAGCATGTTGTTTTGTTTAAAAAATATTTGTGGACTTTCCATATACTTTCTGTTATTGATTTCTAGTTTAATTTAACTGTGGTCAGACAACATACTTCTAATGTTTTGAAAACTTTTATATTCATCGAGACTTGTTTTATGGCCCCAAATATTTTCCATTTTGGTAAATATTCCAAAAGAATGTGTATTTTGCTGTTTTTTTAATCTCTAGAAATTTGACTTTGGCTTTTAAAATTAAAAAAAATTTTCCATGTCTCTCCTTATCATGTCCACTTTCATCCGCTTTCCTAGACATATAGAGCATATTTGTAGTGACTGTTTTAACATTCTTGTCTACTAATTCTTTCATGTGTGTTATTTCTGCATCTGTTTGTACTGAGAGATTCTTCTTTTGCTTCTTCGCACTCCTGGTATTTTCCTGACTTGATGTCACATTGTGAATTTTATATGCGGTGTGCTACAGTATTTGCATTTCTTTTAATACTTTTTGGACTTTATTCAGGGAAGCAGTAAGTTACTTGGAAACAAGTTGATCTTTTCTAGGTGTGGCTTAAAACAATACCTTTCTAAGGACTCTACCCAGTGCCCCATGATGTAGATTTCTGAGGTTTGCTCTTGTGTAGCTGTCTCTCTGCCCTACAAATTTGTGGCATCTTGACCTTTCTGGACTCTGAACTTGTCTTTCAACTCAGGAATACCTGCAGATTCTCTTTCAGTTCCCTTTCCCTGTACTCTATTGTGGAAACTTCCCTAGACAGCAGGGTGGGGCAATCATAGGGCTTACCTTGTTTTGTTTCCGTTCCCTCCAAGGATCATTGTTCTGTACTGCGTATTGTCCAATATCTGAAAACCACTGGTTTTTAAAAAATATCTTGCTGGGCTTTTCTAGTTGCTTAAGACAGTATGGTAAATCTTAGACCTGTTACTTACTTATTCCTGGAGGCAGAAGTAAAAACAGATCACTTTTTAAATGCTATTCTTACCCTACACATAATGAGAAGTCTGCTTCAGGTGGTTCAAATTTAGAAAGCATCAAGTGACCAATTATTTTTAATGCTGTTGTATATACCTTCAGTACATTTAAAGTCTTTTTTTCTATTCTACCCATTGTAGGAGACAGCCTAGGTTAAATCCAACTTGCGACATACTTGGTGTCTACACCTGTGCAGTTGAACATCACAGGAGAAGCACACACAGGTAGGAGAACTGTCCCCCTGTAAAATCCATAATCATTAACATATATCTATTAAGGTAGAAGACTAATACCAAGGTTGTTAAAGAAAAGAAAACAGTTAACAGAACAAGCTGAAGAATCTTACAGAATCTTTATCTTCATAACCGGACACAGTAACTTTGCCAAAGTGAATCTAATACACACAGTTCCTTTCAAACCTATGTGTTTGCAAAAAGCCTCAGCGCAGAAACTATTTGTGGAAACTGATTCAGGCACATGGGGTGGTGAAACAAGCTCATTTTGGCACATGGGATCCTGAGAACATCAGAGCAATTAGAAGTGGAGGTTAGGACTGAACCGAACTGGTGGGTAACATTAGATCTATTGCCTCCACTTGCAGATATTTGTTAGACATGTGAGATCAGAGCCTAGCTACTGGCCCAGGGCAAAGTCCCACAGAACTGTTAATTAATGGGAAAAAAAAATGGACTATGTTAAAAAAAAAAAAAAGGTTTTAATAGAAAATAGACTATATATATATTTTTTAAAGTACAGCTACAAATTTTATGAAATGTTAATTAAAACATGATTGTTATTTAGACCAACAAAATCTTTAAATAAAAATATTTGAATAATTATGCTTCCCTTGAATGTAGTCTCTGCTTCTTATCCATAGTAATTTATTTGTTCCCTTTAAAGTACATTTATTTTATTTTTATTTATTTATTTTTTAACATCTTTATTGGAGTATAATTGCTTTCCAATGGTGTGTTAGTTTCTGCTGTATAACAAAGTGAATCAGCTATACATATACGTATATCCCCATATCTCCTCCCTCTTGAGTGTCCCTCCCACCTTCCCTATCCCACCCCTCTATCTGGACACAAAGCACTGAGCTGATCTCCCTGGGTGATGCGGCTGCTTCCCACTAGCTATCTATTTTACATTTGGTAGTGTATATATGTCCATGACACTCTTTCACTTCATCCCAGCTTACCATTGCCCCTCCCTGTGTCTACAAGTCCATTCTCTATGTCTGCGTCTTTATTCCTGTCTTGCCCCCAGGTTCTTCAGAACCATTTCTTTTTTTTTTAGATTCCATATATATGTGTTAGCATACGGTATTTGTTTTTCTCTCTCTGACTTACTTCACTCTGTATGACAGACTCTAGGTCCATCCACCTCACTGCAAATAACTCAATTTTGTTTCTTTTTATGGCTGAGTAATATTCCATTGTATATATGTGCCACATCTCCTTTATCCATTCTTCTGTCGATGGATACTTAGGTTGCTTCCATGTCCTGGCTATTGTAAATAGAGCTGTAATGAACACTATGATACATGATTCATTTTGAATTATGGTTTTCTCAGGGTATATGCTCAGTGGTGGGATTGCTGGGTCATATGGTAGTTCTATTTTTAGTTTTTTAAGGAACCTCCATACTGTTCTCCATAGTGGCTGTACAAGTTTATATTCCCACCAACAGTGCAAGAGGGTTCCCTTTTCACTACACCTCTCCAGCATTTATTGTTTGTAGATTTTTTGATGATGGCCATTCTGACTGGTGTGAGGTGATACCTCATTGTAGTTTTGATTTGCATTTCTCTAATGATTAGTGATGTTGAGCATGCTTTCATGTGTGTGCTGGCAATCTGTATATCTTCTTTGGAGAAATGTCTATTTAGGTCTTCTGCCCATTTTTGGATTTGGTTGTTTGTTTTGTTGATATTGAGCTACTTATAAATTTTGGAGATTAATCCTTTGCCAGTTGCTTTGTTTGCAAATATTTTCTCCCATTCTGAGGGTTGTCTTTTCGTCTTGTTTATGGTTTCCTTTGCTGTGCAAAAGCTTTGTAGTTTAATTAGGTCCCATTTGTTTATTTTTGTTTTTATTTCCATTACTCTAGGAGGTGGGTCAAAAAAGATCTTGCTGTTGTTTATGTCAAAGAGTGTTTTTCCTATGTTTTCCTCTAAGAGTTTTAAAGTGTTTGGTCTTACATTTAGGTCTTTAATCCATGTTGATTTTATTTTTGTGTATGGTCTTAGGGAGTGTTCTAATTTCATTCTTTTACATGTAGCTGTCCAGTTTTCACAGCACCACTTATTGATGAGGCTCTCTTTCCTCCATTGTATGTTCTTGCCACCTTTGTGGTAAATTACGTGACCATATGTGCATGAGTTTTTCTCTGGGCTTTCTATCTTGTACCATTGATCTATATTTCTGTTTCTGTTCAAGTACCATACTGTCTTGATTACTGTAGCTTTGTAGTATAGTTTGAAGTTGGGGAGCCTGATTCCTCCAGCTCCGTTTTTCTTTCTCAAGATTGCTTTGGCTATTCGGGGTCTTTTGTGTTTCCATACAAATTGTAAAATTTTTTGTTCTAAATCTGTGAAGAATGACATTGGTAGTTTGATAGGGATTGCATTGACTCTGTAGATTGTTTTGGGTAGTATAATCATTTTCACAATATTGATTCTTCCAATCCAAGAACATGGTATATTTCTGCATCTGTTTATGCCATCTTTGATTTCTTTCCTCAGTGTTTTATAGTTTTCTGAGTACAAGTCTTTCACCTCCTTAGGTAGGTTTATTCCTAGGTATTTTATTCTTTTTGTTGCAGTGATAAATGGCAGTGTTTCCTTAATTTGTCTTTCAGATTTTTCATCATTAGTATATAGGAATGTAAATGATTTCTGTGCATTAATTTTGTATCCTGCTACTCTACCAAGTTCATTGATTAGCTCTAGGAGTTTTCTGGTTGCTTCTTTAGGATTATCTATGTATAGTATCATGTCATCTGCAAACAGTGACAATTTCACTTCTTTTCCAATTTAGATTCCTTTTCTTTCTTTTTCTTCTCTGATTGCTGTGGCTAAAACTTCCAAAACTATGTTGAATAATAGTGTTGAGAGTGGGCAACCTTGTCTTGTTCCTGATCTTAGTGGAAATGGTTTCAGTTTTTCACCACTGGGAATGATGTTGGCTGTGGGTTTGTCATATATGGCTTTTACTATGTTGAGGTAAGTTCTCTTTATGCCTACTTTCTGGAGGGTTTTTATCATAAATGGGTGTTGAATTTTGTCAAAATCTTTTTCTGTATCTATTGAGATGATCATATGGTTTTTCTTCTTCAATTTGTTAATATGGTGTATCACATTGACTGATTTGCATATATTGAAAGAATCCTTGCATCCCTGGGATAAATCCCACTTGATGATGGTTTATGATCCTTTTATGTTTTGTTGGATCCTGTTTGCTAGTATTTTGTTGGGGATTTTTTCATCTATATTCATCAGTGATATTGGTCTGTAATTTTCTTTTTTTGTAGTATCTTTGTCTGGTTTTGGTATCAGGGTGATGGTGGCCTCATAGAATGAGTTTTGGAGTGTTCCTCTCTCTGTTATATTTTGGAAGAGTTTGAGAAGGATAGGTGTTGGCTCTTTTCTAAATGTTTGATAGAATTCGCCTGTGAAGCCATCTGGTCCTGGGCTTTTGTTTGTTGGAAGAGTTTTAGTCACAGTTTCGATTTCAGTGCTTCTGATTGGTCTGTTTATTATTTCTATTTCTTCCTGGTTCAGTCTCGGAAGGCTGTGCTTTTCTAAGAATGTGCCCATTTCTTCCACGTTGTCCATTTTATTGGCATATAGTTGCTGTAGTAGTCTCTCATGATCCTTTGTATTTCTGCAGGGTCAGTGGTTACTTCTCCTTTTTCATTTCTAAATCTGTTGATTTGAATCTTCTCTCTTTTTTTCTTGATGAGTCTGGCTAATGGTTTATCAATTTTGTTTATCTTCTCAAAGAACCAGCTTTTAGTTTTATTGATCTTTGCTATCATTTCCTTCATTTCTTTTTCATTTATTTCTGATCTGATCTTTATGATTTCTTTCCTTCTGCTAACTTTGGGGTTTTTTTGTTCTTCTTTCTCTAAATGCTTTAGGTGTAAGGTTAGGTTGTTTATTTGAGATGTTTCTTGTTTCTTGAGGTAGGATTGTATTGCTATAACCTTTCCTCTTCGCACTGCTTTTGCTGCATCTCATAGGTTTTGGGTAGTCGTGTTTTCAGTGTCATTTGTTTCCAGGTATTTTTTGCTTTCTTCTTTGATTTCTTCAGTGATCTCTTGGTTATTTAGTAGTGTATTGTTTAGCCTCCATGTGTTTGTATTTTTTACAGGTTTTTTTTTTCCCTGTAATTGATATCTAGTCTCATAGTATTGTGGTCGGAAAAGATACTTGATGCAATTTCAAATTTCTTAAATTTACCAAGCCTTGATTTGTGACCCAAGATATGATCTGTTCTGGAGAATGTTCCGTGAGCACTTGAGAAGAAATTGTATTCTGTTGTTTTTGCGTGGAATGTCCTATAAATATCAAGTAAGTCCATCTTGTTTAATGTATCATTTAAAGCTTGTGTTTCCTTATTTATTTTTATTTTGGATGATCTGTCCATTTGTGAAAGCGGGGTGTTAAAGTCCCCTACTATGATTGTGTTACTGTCGATTTTCCCTTTTATGGCTATTAACTTTTGCCTTATGTATTGAAGTGCTCCTATGTTGGGTGCATAAATATTTACAACTGTTATATCTTCTTATTGGATTGATCTCTTGACTATTATGTAGCGTCCTTCTTTGTGTCTTGTAATAGTCTTTAGAAAATAGACTAAGTTAAAAAAAAAACCTTTTATTTAATTCTGTTGTTTTTTATTCATGCTAAGATTTTACCAAGAATAGAAGATAGCGTTTTATGTTAATATTTCAGTTGCATTCCATGTCAAGTGGGATTGAGTCACCATTAAGTTGGTATAAAATAAATGTGCATATGCACATCATACTCCTTTGCTCATTTCTTTTCTAATTCTGACATTGACAGCTTGGGCATACAATAATGCTGAGACATATACTCCTAGGAAATGTATGAACTTTTCACATCTACTTAAAATTAAACAAAACAAATACTTTGTTGAGGGTAAAAATAAACTCTAAATTCAGGCTGAAACAACATAAATGGTGACTTTAAAACGTGCTTGTCTTTTTTTTTAGGTCACAGTGTTTCATACAATCCTAATTTTGCTAAATTCAGCCATATTTTAGAGTTACATTCAGGCAGAGAATAGAAAATAGCTAAGCTGTAAATTCTAGGAACAGCGTCAATGTCTTATTAAATGTACTTACTGAAAACTAGAAGTTTTAACACCACTTTCTCTTCCAAAATCTTTTATGTTAGATAAGATCTTTGTTCATTGGTGCCTTGACTCAGGCAATATTGTAAGAATCTCTTGAGACAAAGGTTTATTTTCATTGGTCAAGTAACATTAGGGTGGGCCTGCCTGCAGTGGAGCTGTGGCAGGAGGTCTCTTTTCTCCACTAAGGAAGATATGAGTTATGATTTGCTACTTCTCACCATCTAAGGAAGTTAAATTTATTCATAATATGATCTCATCAGTCACTGTCATGTCTGGCAGGTAATGCTGTTAAAACACAACTGACCAAGAACATATTTTCTACTAAGTAAATGTACTGCAGCTGTAAAAAGTGAAGTGACTTCTTGCCCACTGTCAGTTACTGAGTCAGCACAAGGCCAGGGATGGAAATAGAAAATTCAATAACTTATATATCTTCAATATTTTTGTAGCACACAGAAAACTAGTTCATGAGATGAATGACATACAACATACTGAGTCTTCATTCCCCCCTCTAGATTACATTAGCTTACCTTCATTGGTTTTTGCCTCAAGTTAATTTTACTTATTAGGTCTGTGAAAAACATGGCAATGTCCTTGGGGCCTCTGGACATGCACACTGGAACAAATCAATTATTTGAAATGCCACAGTATAAATACTATCAGAATAAGCTCCTTGGGAGAAGAAAGGTGTTATATAATTCAAAGCAATTTATAAATATCTACTTTCAGACACAGTTTGAGACATGATCCAGACTTCTTTGAGACATGATCCAAACTTCTTTGAATGGGGTTTAAATAGAGCTGCCGATATGATTCCATTTTCTTTTGTTTCATGCCTAAAGTAATGTTAAGGCATCAGAGTTCAAGTGTTTTCTCTAATATTTGTAGAACAGTATAAAAATAATGTAATTACTTATAAAGGGATATATATAGAAAATTACTTTGACTCAGATAGCTCTAGGTTGTAAAGTAGAGATTTATTCCCACTGGGATAGTGCAATCTTTGTTGAAATTTCAATGCTGTTCTTTGAGTCAATACTTAACATACTTATAAAATAAGATTCTAAAGTGAATGCATTTTAAGTATTATGCAGAAATAATCAAAGTTCTAATATATTGTTATCAAACATAATGAGGAATGTCAGGGAAGAGAATTCTGAAAGTCAACATAAGAGAAATTGCAAAGAAGACTTCTACAAACGATGCATAAATAAGTGGAATAAAAATATTGGTTAAAATAAGTTTATGTAAGTATTAAGGAAACTGTAATTACGTAGTTCTTGAATTAAAGGACCCATCTATACAGACATAAGGAGGAAAAGAAAATAATTTAAACTCTAAGTACCCTGAAAAGTAATTTAGTATCAAGGTGGCTATAAACTATAATTACAGTTATAAACTGACATTGCTAAAGTATGCAGCTTTCAATGTTAACATTGTGCTATGTGCTAGACAAATCAAGATCACACATCTCTATTCTAAAGGATATCAGTATTCACAAACTAGTGAGAGAAATAGAGAAGAACTAATTACAAAAAGTGGAATAAATATGTTTTTCTGAGAGAGGTATGCAAAGGATTTTATGGGGTCTCAGAAGAAGTTATCAAATCTAGGTTAGTTTGGAAATGAGAAGGCTCTGAAGAAACTTTATCTGGAATGTAACTGGAAAAACATGCAGGAATTACATTTAAAAAATGTGCCTGGCCTGGTATGTTAAAAATAAACCATATCCTTAATTTTATTATTATTATTGTTGTTAACTATTATTATTACTATTATCATCATCTAAATGTAATGATGACAAAGACATTCTACTGAGGTTAAATCACATGTGTAAAGTATGAAAATAAGACATAGCATGGCACAGTTGAAAAATGCCAAGTATTACATGTGAAGTGTGTAAGGTGTGAAGAAGGGATGGGAAAACAATGAGGTTGGAGAGAAACATCAATTCAGATTCTGAATGCAGAGCTTAGATTTTTATATCCAAAGTAAGTGAGAAACTTTGACAGAATGATACAAAGTGAATCATATTTTATTTGCCAGTTATTACTATTTAACTTAAAAAGTAACATATTCCTGGGATGAAAAATAATCATATTATTCAAAAGGAAATAAAATGAAAATTAAATATCTTCCTTCTTATTCCTATCATACCTCTCAGTCTAACTTCCCATTTTCAGACATTTTTAGTTGATTCTCTTTTAGGTCTCTGGAAGCTTACAATCTGTGTAGAGACTCCTCTTGTATAACACTTCAAAACATCTCATCCCCCACATTTTCCAGCCTCTGCTCTGACAATCAGTTCTGTTCAGGTTTCCACTAGCCTCATGCAGATGTAACCTGAGAGCATCTCATCTTGGCCCTGTGCTAACTTGTTCCCTGTGCCAAGGCTTACTGATGCTACAGAGACCCTACTCAGCACTCATGTGTGGAACACAGATGTGTGGGGACGCCAAGCCCATAGGGCCACTATGAGCCAACAGTAGCTGGGAGTCAATACCTAACTGACTCATTTCATAAAAATTGTTAGATGATCTGGCAGGAAAGGACACTAGTTGCCTGAAGGGGTAGCCAAATTCATTGTTCATCCTTGTATTAGCTTTTCCTACTCTCCTCCTTCACAACCCCTATGCCTAACTCCTACTTCCTGAGCTTACTTAACAAATAAATTACATGCACACACAACTCTGCCCCAGGCTGTGATTTGTGGCGAACCCATGCTAAGACAACTAGTTCTAGGAATAATAGCACACACTCTGTATGGGAATTTAGAACAGGATCATTTGCTGTTAAAAAAGGAATAGTAATCCTGTCCCTGATCTTAAGAAAATGAAGATATCTCCAGTCCTGTTGTAGCATAAAAATACTGAGTCTCACCTATTTTAGTCAGGATTCTTCAGAGAAACAACAAATAGGATGTGTGTATGCATAGAGAGATTTATGTTGAGGAATTGGTCTCACAATTATGGAGGCTTGCAAATCCACTTCTTGTAAGGCACGTCTAGTGGTTATGAACTCCCTCGGGTTTTGTTTATCTGGGAAGATCTTTATCTCTTCTCAAATTCTGAAGGACAGTTTTGCTGGGTACAGTATTCTTGGTTGGCAGTTTTTTTTTTCCCCCTTCAAATCAGTACTTTGAATGTATCAACCCACTCTTGCCTCGTCTGCAAAATTTCTCCTGAAAAATCTGCTAATGGTCTCATGGGGTTCCCTTGAATTTAATAAATCACTTTTCTCTTGCTGTTTTTAGGATTTTCTCTTTATCTTTGACTTTTTTTTTTAACATCTTTATTGAGATATAATTGCTTTACATTGTTGTGTTAGTTGCTGCTGTATAACAAAGTGAATCAGCTATACGTATACATATATCCCCATATCTCCTCCCTTTTGCATCTCCCGCCCACCCTCCCTATCCCACCCCTCTAGGTGGTCACAGAGCACTGAGCTGATCTCCCTGTTCTATGCTGCTGCTTCCCAGTAGCTATCTATTTTACATTTGGTAGAGTATACATGTCACTGGCACTCTCTCACTTTGTCTCAGCTTACCCGTCCCCCTCCCCATGTCTTCAAGTCCATTCTCTACATCTGCATCTTTATTCCTGTCCTGCCCCTAGGTTCTTTGAGTTCTGATAACTTAATTACAATGTGGTTTTTGTATAGACTTCTTCAGGTTCAACCTATTTAGAAACTTTGGGGCTTCATAAATCTGGATGTACATTTCCCTCTGCAGATTTGGGAAGTTTTTAGCCATTATTGCTTTGAATAATCTTTCTGCCCTCTCTTTCCCTCTCTTCTCCTTTTGGGTCTCCCATAATATGTGTATTGTTTCTCTTGAAGGTGTCTCATTAGTCTCATAGGCTATCTTCACTCTTTTTTGTTTTTCTTTCTTTTTGCTTCCCTGACTGGATAATTTCAAATGACATCTTTGAATTCACTAATTATTTCTTCTACTTGATAGAGTCTGCTGCTGAAGTTCTATATTGACATTTTCAGTTTAGTCATTGTATTCTTCAGTTCTAAGATTTCTGTTCAGTCTTTTCTATGGTCTATTTATTTGTTGAACTTCTCATTTTGTTCATGTATTGTTTTCCTGATTTCTAATTGTTTATTTATGTTTTCTTGTAGTTCACTGGACTTCCTTAAAATGATTATTTTGATATCAAGTAGTTTATGGATCTCCATTTCTTTAGGGTCAGTTACTGGAACTTTATTAGTTTCCTTTGGTGATGTCATGTTTCTCTGCTTCTTCCTGACCCTTGTATCCTTGCATTGGTGTCCTTGCATTGGACTTTACAGGCTGGCTTTGGCAGCAGAAGGCATTCACCTATCACCTGGCCTAGGATTCTGAATGAGTTAGCTGGCAGTCTCCATAATTGGGTGGAACCTATTACTGGGGGCTATGGTCAGTGAATGGGGCCTGCTGATCAGATTCTAAGGTTGTGAGGGACTTGTTACTAGGGTTCATGGTCAGATGGAACCCACTGTCAGTGTTCCACAGCTGGTCAGAGCCTGCAGCTAGGTCTCCATAGTCAGGTGGGGCTGGCTAGTGAGGCTCCACAGTCAGACAAGCCACTGGCAGGGATCCATAGTTAGGTGAGTCTACTGATGGAGCCTTGCCAGTTGGGCAAAACCAGTAGGCAGGGGTCTGCAGTTATGTTGGTGGGATTCCAAGGTTGGGCAAGGCTACTGTACTGATGGGATTCCTTTGTCAGATGAAGCTGCTGGCAAGGCTCTGTGGTGAGGCCAGGCTCCTGATGGTGCTTCATGGTTGGGTAGAGCCAGTAGGCAGGGCTATGTGATCCTGAGGTTCCTGAAAGGGCTCCTGATGGGACTCTGTGGTTGGGTATGCCTAGTAAGGGGTCCACTTAGTTGCAAGGCTGCTGGCAGGGCTCCCTTGTGGGACAGAGGCTACTGATAGCCTCCATCACTGGGTGGGGTGGCTCTGGGAGTTCTTGACCTGGTGGCATCTGCAGAGCCAGGGGAGGCTCCATGGTTGGGTAAAGCTGGCAAGGACTTGGAGGGACTGCAGTTTGGCAGGGCTGGCAAAGCCACTGGTGGAGGTCAGCGGGCTGGTGCCAAGATTCACACTTGCTGGCAGCTGAAAGTTCTCATCCTTTTATTTGTTCCTAGCTCCCCTCAGGCAAGCTAACCATGACAATTCCCCTAGTGTTCCGCATGAATTTGTATATAAGTGAGCCACTAAGGCAGTGTCAAATGCTGAGGAAGTTGGATGTCTACCTTGGTCTCTCTTTCACCTATAGCAGAAACTGTGGTCCCAGGGCCTCCTTTTCAGCACTGTGCTGTGGTAGATTGAGGGATAAGTGATATGGATAAAGTACTCTTCTTACACATTTTGATGCAGTTTTTCTCATATATTTTTGCTCCACTGGTGTGTTGTAACCTTTCCCCTGGGTTCCATAATTCTCACAAATTCTCTGTCTCACCCTCATTCATATATAGTTTCTGTTGGGGGTGGGGACTGGGACCCGGGACTTCATATTTTTCAGTCTTGCTCACATCATTGAGACTGGCGATTCCAAAATATGTAAGGTGGGCTAGCAGACTGGAGACCCAGGAAGAACTGATGCTACAATTTATGCCCGAAGTTTGGCAGGCTAGGAAGATTCAATGTGCGGTTAAGTCCAAAGACTGCTGGCAGAATTTCTTTTTTGCTTGAGGGAGGTCAGTCTTTGCTCTGATTTGATGAGGTCCAACCACATTATGGAAGGCAACTGGCTTTACTCAAGGCCCACAAATTTAAATGTTAATCTCATCCAAAAACATCCTCCCAGAAACATCTAAAATAATGTTTGGCTACGTATCTGGGCATCATTACCTAGTCAGGTTGACACATAAAATCAACCATCACACTCACACAGCTGGGATGGATTTAAATGAAAGTGTAGGGAGAAGAGAAAGTCTTGGGTTATGCAGAAACTATTGCACTTGAATGGAAGGGGACAAGGGACATTTTAAGGATTGTGGAGCTGTCTGGTTACTGTAAACTACTTTGGATGCACTGAAAAAAGAAAATGACTAGTTCATTTTAGTTAATGATCAACTCTAGGCATACTGTCAAAACCAGAGTTGCTATATGGCAGCTTCTAAGGACATTTTCACCTGTATTTGCAGGGAACATTTTTCTGAAAAATTAGGCCCAGCATCTAATTGTAAGTGTAGCAGAGCAATAAAGAATGCATAGCCTTAATGGTTCCCTGGTGTCAGAGACAAGGCCTTGATAAGAAGGGACGGTGAGCTAGAATCATGGGAAGAAGACATTAGGACTGGCAAACTTGGCACTGTTGAACAGCCAGGTTGCCCTTAGTTCTCTGTGCTAACAAAGAATCTGCATACTAGAGGGGAAAAAAAGACTACTCTTGCTGGGAGAACCTGTAAAAACCTCAAGAAAGACCAGCATCTCAAAACTTGATATTTTGTAAAGTCTGCAACTTCTGCTCTTGCCACTCCCCATTTCCTCCGGTCCACATCATGATAAGAGCCTTAGCTAGAAAATAAAGTTCTTGCTATGGGAGAAAAGAGCTCATAAACTAAAGAAATCTTAAGATTTGGCTAACATGTGCCATCAAGAACCAGAGGAAAACGTGTGGGATCTTGAGGATGTTAGAATTCATCCTAAGTTATAAGCCTGGGTAGGGAAAAACTTATTGTTCTGGGGGTCAAGTTTAATCTGCTTAAATATACCTCAGAATGGCTTCTTATACATTGGACCTAACAATGATCTTCAATGATAAAATGGAAATACTGGGACAGCTTTGACATAGTAATAAGCAAGGGGCCAGAAAGCTCAGGAAAATGGGAATGTTTGAATGGTTTCATTATGTGAGACCAGAGAACCTATCTACTGGCTGTTTCCCAGGAGGTCCCAGAGGATGTTCTGTTTGCTTAGACAATAAGAAATGTACTATTGAGAACGATACTAGCTTCTTGGAGAATTAGTTGTAGTTAACATCTGGAGGTTGAGATTAGGAATAGAAGATGATGCTATGAGACTGGGCTCCCTAGAATCAAGAATAATGGGGTTCAAGAATGGTGGAATCCAGCTTGAAACACATAGTTTGCAGAGATAAATTAGACACAATTACTAAAATGCGCAGCAGAATTGAGAATACTGAATGCTCAGATTTCCCTAAATTTTCTGTGCTAGAAAAAGAGTCTGCATGCTAGAGAAAAACAATCAGTATATTTTGTCTCAGAACGATTTCTGGGTAAAACTAAAAGATTACGGTGTCTCATAGCACATGATAGACTATCAGTTAAATATAGTGCTATCTGACTTATATTAACAACAACAAAAACAGAATGTCTGATGAGCAGAAGTCTGAAGTTAGACACTGCAATGGAAAAATCACAGTGCCTCACCCAGTTTCCTGATGTAAGTCAATTCACACACCCAGCATCCATTGATTGAAAAGAGGCCAGATTCCACTGAGAAAAGTCTTTGCAACATCAACACATTAATTTCTGAGAGAAATTCTAATTTTTCCCCAGGTGGCTATAGTTATTTACCAAGTAAACTATTCTGGGGAAAGGGTAATACCTAGACTGTATGATGATTGTTTGGATAAAAATCTGAGATAACACTGATACCAGAGGACCCAAAATGTCATTATGGTCCTCTGGATAAAGTGAGAGCTGATGGAGTCCAGGATATAAATGGTACTCTGGCTCAAGTTACTTTCTTGATGAGTTCAGTGGTCCATGTATCTACTCCGAGGATATTTCCATGGCCACTGAGTATATATTTTATGGCTGGCAGAACTCTAAAATTTATTTCCTGACCTGTGAAATAAGTGCCATCATTGTAGGAAGGGTCAAGTGGATACCCCTTAATCTGTTTCCTGTTTCCCAACAAAAACAGAAAATCAGAAGCAACAATACATCCCCAGAGGAACTGCATAGATTAGTGCTACTGTGATTGAAAGGATTGTGGAGAGAGGAGTTGGCAACATCATATCTCCATTTAATTTGCCTCTATGGCCCCTGCAAACACAAACTGATCATGACAGATTAGGATGCAATAACAGAGCATTAAACAAATGGTACTCTCAGTTCCTTTATTGGATATGGTATCTTCAGTAAAAAACATAAACACAACCTCTAGTACTTCATATTATAGCTATTAATTTGGTGAATGTAATCTTTATAATGCCAATCAGTGGAGGATTAAATTCAACTTGTTTTCACATAGAAAGAACAGTTTGTACACATTCACTTGCCTGAGGTCTTTTGCTTTTGATGAGATTCTTGATTGTGTTGACATTAGATAGAACACATGTTGGCTTTCAGTGGGCCTGGGAGTGGATGGATAAATGTTTTCCTGTTTCATTTCCTAGGAGATTAATGTAAAATAATTTTTCTAATGTTCCTCAGAAACGCATTAGAATTGAGTTTTAATCACCTGTGATGGTAGCCAACTCAATAACCTGCTCATATATTTGCTTTTCTTTCTTCTCTGTTTCACTCACTGTTTTGCTCATTCTTGGAATCACTTCCCAAATAAACTACATTTATTAAAGCCTTAGTCTGAAGCCCTGCTTTGGAGGAAACCAGACTAAATATTTCACTACAGGACTAAATAATAAATACCTTTATCTTGAGACATTATATTCTTCCCATTTGAAAGAGAATTATTTTAGCATTTTTTTCTCTTCCACCTTGATAGATATATTATCATTATAAATTCATCCACTGGTTTCTTGTAGCACATTAAAATATATTTATAATTTACTTAAGGATTTTCAAATTTAGAAAGTTTCGACTAACCTTTCACTATGTAAAATGAAAACAGTACTTTCTTTATTTATTTTTAATAGACCTTTATTGGAGTATAATTGTTTCACAATACTGTGTTAGTTTCTGTTGTAAAACAAAGTGAATCTGCCGTATGCATGCATATATCCCCACATCCCCTCCCTCTTGAGCCTCCCTCCCACCCTCCCTATCCCACGTCTCTAGGTCATTGCAAAGCACTGAGCTGATCTCCCTGTGTTATGCTGCTGCTTACCAGTAGCTAACTATTTTACATTCAGCAGTGTATATATGTCGATGCTACTCTCACTTCGCCTCAGCTTCCCCCTCCCGACCCCCGTGTTCTCAAGTCCATTCTCTATGTCTACATCTTTATTCCTGCCCTGCCACTAAGTTCATCGGTACCTTTTTTTTTTTTTGGATTCCATATATATGAGTTAGCATACGGTATTTGTTTTTCTCTTTCTGACTTACCTCACTCTGTACGACAGACTCTAGGTCCATCCACCTCACTACAAATAACTCAATTTTGTTTCTTTATATGGCTAAAGTAATATTCCACTGTATATATGTGTCCATCTGTCGATGGACATTTAGGTTGGTCCCATGTCTTGGCTATTGTAAATAGTGCTGAAATGAACATTGTGGTACGTGACTCTTTTTGAATTTGGTTTTCTCAGGGTATATGCCCAGTAGTGGGACTGCTGGGTCATATGGTAACTCTATTTTTAGTTTTTTAAGGAACCTCCATACTGTTCTCCATAGTGGTTGTATCAATTTACATTCCCACCAACAGTGCAGGAGGGTTCCTTTTTCACCAAACCCTTTCCAGCATTTGTTGTTTCCAGATATTTTGATAATGGCCATTCTGACCGGTGTGAGGTGATAACTCTTTGTAGTTTTGATTTGCATTTCTCTAATAATTAGTGATGTTGAGCATCTTTTCATGTGCCTCTGTATGTCTTCTTTGGTGAAATGTCTATTTAGGTCTTCTGCCCATTTTTGGATTTGGGTGTTTGTTTTGTTGATATTGAGCTACTTATAAATTTTGGAGATTAATCCTTTGCCAGTTGCTTTGTTTGCAAATATTTTCTCCCATTCTGAGGGTTGTCTTTTCATCTTGTTTATGGTTTCCTTTGCTGTGCAAAAGCTTTGTAGTTTAATTAGGTCCCATTTGTTTATTTTTGTTTTTATTTCCATTACTCTAGGAGGTGGGTCAAAAAAGATCTTGCTGTTGTTTATGTCAAAGAGTGTTTTTCCTATGTTTTCCTCTAAGAGTTTTAAAGTGTTTGGTCTTACATTTAGGTCTTTAATCCATGTTGATTTTATTTTTGTGTATGGTCTTAGGGAGCGTTCTAATTTCATTCTTTTACATGTAGCTGTCCAGTTTTCACAGCACCACTTATTTATTGATGAGGCTCTCTTTCCTCCATTGTATGTTCTTGCCACCTTTGTGGTAAATTACGTGACCATATGTGCATGAGTTTTTCTCTGGGCTTTCTATCTTGTACCATTGATCTATATTTCTGTTTCTGTGCAAGTACCATACTGTCTTGATTACTGTAGCTTTGTAGTATAGTTTGAAGTTGGGGAGCCTGATTCCTCCAGCTCTGTTTTTCTTTCTCAAGATTGCTTTGGCTATTCGGGGTCTTTTGTGTTTCCATACAAATTGTAAAATTTTTTGTTCTAAATCTGTGAAGAATGACATTGGTAGTTTGACAGGGATTGCATTGACTCTGTAGATTGTTTTGGGTAGTATAATCATTTTCACAATATTGATTCTTCCAATCCAAGAACATGGTATATTTCTGCATCTGTTTATGTCACCTTTGATTCTTTCATCAGTGTTTTATAGTTTTCTGAGTACAAGTCTTTCACCTCCTTAGGTAGGCTTATTCCTAGGTATTTTATTCTTTTTGTTGCAATCATAAATGGGAGTGTTTCCTTAATTTCTCTTTCTGATTTTTTGTTGTTAGTGTATAGGAATGCCAGAGATTTCTGTGCATTAATTTTGTATACTGCAACCTTACCAAATTCACTGATCAGTTCTTGTAGTTTTCTGGTAGCATCTTTAGGATTTTCTATGTATAGTATCATGTCATCTGCAAACAATGAGAGTTTTACTTCTTTTCCAATTTGTATTCCTTTTATTTATTTTTCTTCTCTGATTGCCATGGCTAGGACTTCTAAAACTATGTGGAATCAGAGTGGCGAGAGTGGACATCCTTGTCTTGTTCCTGATATTAGTGGAAATGCTTTCAGTTTTTCACCATTGAGTATGATGTTTGTTGTGGGTTTGTCATAATGGCGTTTATTATCTTGAGGTAGGTTCCCTGTATGCCCATTTTCTGGAGTTCTTATCATAAATGGGTGTTGAATTTTGTCAAAAGCTTTTCCTGCATCTATTGAGATGATCATATGGTTTTTATTCCTTAATTTGTTAATATGGTGTATCACATTGATTGATTTGCGTATATTGAAGAATCCTTGCATCCCTGGGATAAATCCCACTTGATCATGGTGTATGATCCTTTTAATGTGTTGTTGGGTTCTGTTTGCTAGCAGTTTTTAGGATTTTTGCATCTATGTTCATCAGTGATACTGGTTTATAATTTTATTTTTTTGTGATATCTGTTTTGGTTTTTGTATCAGGGTGATGGTGGCTTCATGGAATGAATTTGGGAGTGTTCCTCCCTCTGCAGTTTGTTGGATGAGTTTGAGAAGGATCAGTGTTAGCTCTTCTCTAAATGTTTGATAAAATTCTACTGTGAAGTAATCTGGTCCTGGACTTTAGTTTGTTGGAAGATTTTTAATTACAGTTTCAATTTCATTACTTGTTATAGGTCTGTTTATAGTTTCTAATTCTTCCTGGTTCAGTCTTGGAAAATTGTACCTTTCCAAGAATTTGTCCATTTCTTCATGGTTGTCCATTTTATTGGCATATAGTTGTTTGTAGTAGTCTCTTAAAATCCTTTGTATTTCTGTGGTGTCAGTTGTGATTTCTCCTTTTTGATTTCTAATGTTATTGTTTTGGGTCCTCTCACTTCTTTTCTTTATGAGTCTGGCTAAGAGTTTATCAATTTTGTTTATCTTCTCAAAGAACCAGCTTTTAGTTTTATTGATCTTTGCTATTGTTTTCTTCATTTCTATTTCATTTATTTCTGGTCTGATCATTATGATTTCTTTCCTTCTACTGACTTTGGGTTTTCTTTGTTCTTCTTTCTCTAGTTGCTTTAGGTGTAAGGTTAGATTTTTTATTTGAGATTTTTCTTGTTTCTTGAGGTGAGATTGAATTGCTATAAACTTCCCTCTTAGAACTTCTTTTGCTGTGTCCCATAGGTTTTGGGTCATTGTGTTTTCATGTCATGTAGTTTTTTATTTCTTCTTTGATTTCTTCAGAGATCCCTTGGTTATTTAGTATGTCACTGTTTAGCCTCCATGTATTTGTGGTTTTTACAGTTTTTTTTCCTGTAACTGATTTCCAATCTCATAGCATTGTGGTCAGAAAAAATGCTTGATACAATTTCAATTTTCTTAAATTTTCCGAGGTTTGATTTGTGGCCCAAGATGTGATCTATCCTGGAGAGTGTTCCATGTGCACTTGAAAAGAAAGTGTATTCTGCCACTTTTGGGTGGAATGTTCTTTAAATATCAATTAAATCTGTCTGGTCTATTGTGTCATTTAAAGCTTGCATTTCCTTATTATTTTCTGTTTGGATGATCTGTCCATTGGTGTAAGTGAGGTGTTAAATCCCCAACTATTTTGTATTACTGTCGATTTCCCCTTTCGTGGTTTTTAGCATTTTTCTTATGTATTGAGGTGCTCCTATGTTGGGTGCATAAACATTTATAATTGTTATATCTTCTCCTTAGGTTGACCCCTTGATCATTATGTAGTGTTCCTCCTTATCTCTTTTCACAGTCTTTATTTTAAAGTCTATTTTATCTGATACGAGTTTTGCTACTCCAGCTTTCTTTTGATTTCCATTTGCATGGAATATCTTTTTCCATCCCCTCACTTTCAGTCTGTATGTGTTCCTAGGTCTGAAGTGGGTCTCTTGTAGACAGCGTATATATGGGTCTTGATTTTGTATCCATTCAGCCAATCTGTGTCTTTTGGTCGGGACATTTAATCCATTTACATTCAAGGTTATCATCAATATGTACGTTCCTATTACCATTTTCTTAATTGTTTTGGGTTTGTTTTTGTGAGTCTTTTTCTTCTCTTGTGTTTCCCACCCAGAGAAGTTTCCTTAAAATTTGTTGTAAATCTGGTTTGGTGGTTCTGAATTCTCTTAGCTTTTGCTTGTCTGCAAAGCTTTTGATTTGTCTGTCGAATCTGAATGAGATCCTTGCTGGGTAGAGTAATCTTGGTTGTAGGTTTTTCTCTTCCATCACTTTAAATATATCATGTCACCCCCTTCTGGCTTGCAGAGTTTCTGCTGAAAAATCAGCTGATAACATTATGGGGATTCCCTTGTATGTTTTTTGTTGATTTTCCCTTGTTGCTTTTAATATTTTTTCTTTGAATTTAATTTTTGTTAGTTTGATTAATATGTGTCTTGGTGTGTTTCTCCTAGGGTTTATCCTATATGGGAGTCTCTGTGCCTCCTGGACTTTGGTAAGTATTTCCTTCCCCATGTTAGGGAAGTTTTCCACTATAATCTTTTCAAATATTTTCTCAGACCCTTTCTTTTTCTCTTCTTCTTCTGGAACCCCTATAATTCGAATTTTGGTGCATTTAATGTTGTCCCAGAGGCCTCTGAGATTGTCTTAAATTCTTTTCATTCTTTTTTCTTTAATCTGCTCCTCGGCAGTTATTTCCACCATTTTGTCTTCCAGCTCACTTATTCATTCTTTCGCCTCAGTTATTCTGTTATTGATTTCTTCTAGTGTATTTTTCTTTTCAGTTTTTGTGTTGTTCATCTCTGTTTATTTGTTCTTTAGTTCTTCTAGATCTTTGTTAAACATTTCTTGTATTTTCTCAATCTGTGCCTCCATTCTATTTCTGAGATTCTGGATCATCTTTACTGTCATTACTCTGAATTCTTTTTCAGGTAGATTGCCTCTTTCCTCTTCATTTATTTGGTCTTATAGGTTTTTACCTTACTCCTTCATCTGTGACCTATTTTTTTGCTGTCTCATTTTTTTTTCCCTTTTTTTAATGAGTGGGATTGTGTTCCTGTCTTAATGGTTGTTTGGCCTGAGGCTTCCAACACTACAGTTTGTAGGCTGTTGGGTAGAGCTGGGTCTTGGTGCTTAGGTGAGGACCTCTGGAAGACCTCACTCTGATGAATATTCCCTGGGGTCTGAGGTTCTCTGTTAGTCCTGTGGTTCGGACTCAGAGCTCTCACCACAGGAACTTTGGCCTGACCCCTGGTTCATGAGCCAAGATCCTGTAAGCTATGTGGGGTACCAAAAAAAAAAAAAAAAAAAGGAGAACAATAACAAAGTAAAAAATAAAATTAGGCTAGGAAACTAACAGCTATGTTAGAAAAAGTATAATATAAAAATATAGATGAAACAACAAAAAACAGAACCACAATAGTAAAAAAGAGTAGGAGAAAAAAAAACGTGGAAAAACCTTGGCTCTGGAGGGCAGGGCCTAAGCAGGGGTGAGGCATGTTCGGTGGGCAGGGCCTATGCTTAGGACCCACAGGGCTCGAAAAGGTGGGGAGGGGGTGTGTGGGGAGGTTTGGGGGGTGTGGGGGTGAGTCTTAGGCTTAACAGAACAGATGGGCCCCAGGTGTGCCTCCCACCTCTGGTCTCAGAGGGTGGGGGAGCCCACCTGGGAGCCCAGCAGGCCTCCAGTGCCCAAGTGGGTGAGGCAAACACCCTCTGCTCTTTTCCCGCTCCTCTGGTCCTGGAAGGCTGCCTCTCCTGTTCTCTCCCAGCCTCCCTCCTATGCCGCCAGGACCAACCCAGCCTGGAGGGGACCTCTGAGGGTTTAGGATCTGGCAGAGATTTGGGCAGCCTTCCCCGGCTGATTGGGTAAGGGAAACGTTTGACCCACTCCCCCGTGATCGGAGCCCCTGAGGGTCCCTCCAGGCATGGGAAACTCTCCCCCGTCTCAGCCACCCCTCAGGGGTGCTGGTCCTGTCCGGCCTCCACTTCTCCTCCCTCATCAGTCTCCCCCCCACGTCCTACCAGTTTGCTTGGGGGTTCTTCCCTTCTCTTGGGGCTTCAGGGTCCCCCACTAGCATCTGGCAGGAGCCTTAGTTGTGGGGAGACTTGAACTCTGAAAACACAGTACTTTAAAAAAACCCTCTTTCTCTCCATCTTCCTTGTTGCTACCTCTAGCTTTTTAAATCTAATCTCCATATCCTGTAATTTTTCCTCATGGTTTTCATTTCTATCTTTTTTGATCCAACTTATAAGAAAATTCCCTGACCCTGTCTTTTAGACTTAAGTCTTGAGCTATGTCATTCTTACACTCAGCAATTTAATTTTTAATCTGGAAATTATATTTTTAACATCAAAAAAATCCAAATGTTCTTTACAGTTTCTTTGTGTTGCTCTTTGCATATGATATCCACCCCTCACTCCTGAAGTTTCTAGCACATAAGACTGTCAGATTTAACAAGTAAAAATACAGGACACCCAGTCAAACTCAAACTCTAGAAGAACAACAAATTACCTTTCGTATAAGGATATCCCATGCAATATTTGGGATATACTCACATTAAAAAAAACCCTGCTCATTGCTCATCTGAAACTCAAATCTAGCTGAGTGTCTTGTATTTTATCTCGAAACTCTACTAGCATGGTCCTTTAGACTCAGAAAATTTGGTGATTGAATGGAACTTGTATTTTTAATTTCTATGAACTCTTTGTTTTCTTATTTTATGCCTCAAGCAGTTTCTTTTTATGAATTCAACAGTCTCTTGATCTATTTGAGGATAATCATTGGATTTTACATGAAACTATTTTCTCTTCTTGAGTTATTGCTTCTTTTATATAGGATCAGTTTGATTTGTTATTCTTTCATCTCTTCCTTGCTGCTGAATCTGTTTAAATGTTTAGTGATCCTTCTTTGTTTAATAATCATGCCTGCCTGAAGAACTGTCTTGATCAGTATTGGTAGCTGCATTGCTTTGCTTTTCTTTTCTTTGTTTTTTTTTGTCACTGTGTGGTTCTGTTTTCCTAAAATGCTTTCCTTGAGGACATATTGACGAGGATCTGACACCTCTTACATGAGTGCCAATAATTCATTATTGCCTCACTTACCAAGATATTTGAAGACAAGCAAGTTTCAAGTTTAAGGGGAAGAAGATACATTTAGTGTTAGACTTATTAAATTTGAGTAAACAGACATTACACTGTTAGAGAATTGAATCAACTGGAAATTCATTTGGAGTTTGAGTGAGTGGTTGCAGCTAGAAACATAGATATTGAAACTAGTAAATAAACTTGTGAGAAATTCATTGGTATTCCATCCTAGTTTTTAATGTCAGTGTTTACATAATCAGGATCCTAGATACCTATTGACTTTTGATATACAAATAAAAAGAGTGAGGAAACGGATGTGCATTTATATTTTCCATCTGTAGATATGTTTTAGAAATCATGATTAGGGAACTGAATGAATCAGGGTCATATTGTTGCATCATTACACGTGTTTCTGCAATATTTCTGTTTGGCCAAACACTAAAATGAATAAATTTATGTCCTTAGTCAACAAAGCAGTAATTTCAAACAATTTTAAGAACTATCAAAATAAAACAACTATGCCACATGTAGATATCAAATATATATTTTCCAGAAGCTTTTATGACTTTTAATAATTTCTTTCTCTCTTGTCCAAAAATTATATTTCTTGAATGAATGCTTCTATGCTTATAGAGCATAATGGTGGAAAAGGCAGCTTACTGTTCAGCAAAATGTATTCACCCTTTCAGGATGTAGAATGATGGCTGTTCCTAGTCTGGAACTGTATTTCTCCATCTCCTTTGAATCTGGGTATGACCTTGTGAGTAGAAATTATGTGTTCACGTTCCAGGTAAAACTTTTAAGAAGTAAGAGTATTTTTCTTGTGCATCCTAAAGCCAGGTAATGATATTGAAGCCCTGAGGGCATAGCAGAATCACAGTGTGAAAAGAGTCTGAGTCCCTAAATTGTAGCATGAAGAAGAGTATCCATCAGCCAGGAGCACACACCTATGACTGAGAAACAAGCTCCAGTTGTCTTAAGCTGCTAAAATTTGGCGTCCATTTACTACTTCAGCCTAGCTTACCTAAATCATATAATATTCCTATTTGATGCATTTGTCTTTCACTAGTGGCACCATGTCTTATAGAAGTAGTTACAAGTTAGAAGCACTATCATTAGAAATGAATAAAAACAATCTTATAATATACAAAATTAATTTCTTTAATATTTTCAAAAGAAAGCATACTAACTGTAAGTAAATATAACAAATATTTTCAGGGTATTATTTTTGCCAATATTTTGATCTGAGTTGATGGATTTACAAGTATTATAAATTTCTTCTTCTACTGAAAAATGAGTTATACAGGGGAAAAATAGGTTGTAATAAATTTGGCCTTGTTAAATATGACAGTTTTTTCCTTATCATTCAATAACATTGAAGTGATTTTGAGGATGATCAAATGAATACTATAAACAGACTGATATGGACTAAATTGTGTCTCCCGAAATTCATTTATTGAAGCCTTCATGATGGGATTAGCACATGTATAAAGGAGGAAGAGATATCAGAGCTGTCACCACCATGTAGGGACACAAGAAGAAGGTGATAGGAATGAAACTGGGTCATTTGTAGAGACGTGGATGGACCTAGAGACTGTCATACAGAGTGAAATAAGTCAGAAATAGAAAAACAAATGTCGTACATTAATGCATATATGTGGAATCTAAAAAAAATGGTATAGATGGTCTTATTTGCAAAGCAGAAATAGAGACACAGACGTAGAGAACAAACGTATGGATACCGGGGGGGGGGGTGGGGTGGGATGAAGTGGGAAATTGGGATTGACATGTATACACTACTATGTATAAAATAGATAACTAATGAGAACCTGCTGTGTAGCATGGGGAACTGTACTCAGTGCTCTGTGGTGACCTAAATGGGAAGGAAATCCAAATAAGAGGAGATATATGTATATGTATAGCTGATTCACTTTGCTGTACAGTAGAAACTAACACAACATTGTAAAGCAACTATACTCCAATAAAAATTAAAAAATAATTAAAGAAGAAGGTGATAACCCACAACTCAGGACGAGGGTCCTCACCAGAAACTGAATCTGCTGGTATCTGATCTTAGACTTCCCAGACTCTCAAACTGTGAGAAAGAAACGTCTGTTGATTAAGCCCCCCAGTCTATAGTATTTTGTTACAGCAGCCTGAGTAGACGAAGTCATAGATCTAATATTTTCTTCTTTTTCTTTTCTTTTCTTTTTCTAAAATCTTGGTCAGAATATTGTAAATAGTTACTGTTACAATTTATCCTGAAGTAAAGTGGAAGAAAACTAAGCTAGAAAAAGGGCTTATTATGTAATTGTGTAAAGTATCATAGACCTTAACTAGAGCAAAACCTTTTCAGGTTCCAGTAAAAAACAAAGTGATTCATGTAATTTTCTCTGTGTGTGTGTGTGTGTGTGTGTGTGTGTGTGTGTGTATGTGCTCGTTCAGAGATAGGAAATTATAACAGGTGGGTTGTGCTAGTTAAAAAGGGACAAAACAACCTTACTTAGAATTTATGCTCTGAATTCATCAATTATCTTATCTTTTATTCTCCTACTGTCTTTGGTTATAAACCAAAGTTTTAAAATACCCTCACTAAAGCAGTGATTTTCTCAATCACCCAAAAAATTAGTATGATTGAAACAAAAGTCTACTCTTCCTGTGTTTGATAGTTATATTCTTTTGATTCTATTATCGTCAACTAAAACCCTCGCACTAATGGAGAGCCACTGTAGCAACTATATAAATAGAGACCCGTGGATATTGTACCAATACCAATGCAGTAAACTTCTGAAACAAGAACTGAAGACACCAGGCCAAGTTAGCAGGTTATTTTGTGCAATTATTTACTGAATAATGTCCATATTTATAAAGAAGATGTAAAAGTGTTTGATAAAGTAGCTAACTTTGGTGTAACAGAAATACTTAGCCTTCAGTCCACTGCCCTGAGATTTTGGTGTTCTGAAAGAGGGAGTAGAATGGGGAGAGGAAAAAGACAGATTGCCTTGAACAGAATAGCTTCTCAAAATAATTTTTAAGTGAATATGTAGTGAATCTAATTTTCAGCATGATGGGTTTGCAGTTCATGACACGTCTAGATGGAGTTTTTAGCTGTCTGGTTTCAAACTGTCAGTTAAGCATTTGAATAATAAGTCTGGAAATTAAGTGGAGAAAATTCCAGCCATGTAACACCATTATTTTTTATTAAATTTTACTTTAGCATGGTATGGCGGAACTTCTGCATATGTATTTTTGTTTTCCCTAAACTTGTACTCCACACTACGAGGGTTAATTGCTGATTGAATCTGAGGACATGAGTTTTATTGGTCCCATGATGTAGACACCCCTCTGCAACTCCTCCAGCTCATCAGGCAAATTCTAAAATAATAGTACTGTCTACCGCTACTAAACTAGGTCTTTGAGAGGAATTTTTTTCCTCAAAATCAGATATGACACAGTTTTTTTCTTAGTATAGTTTTCATCTTGGAACTCTTATAAATTAGCTCATATATGTAGATTTACTGTTAAAGAGAAGAAAGGGAAGCTACATAGATTTCTTTAAATTGTGATTTTTAAATTTTATCTCCAAATTTCCTGAGGATAATATATATTTTCATACAAAAGTGTAACAGGTATCAATTTACTGTCTTTGTACTATTTCAAGATTACCTCATAAGTCACATAAAATACGACCCTGGTCTGGTTATAACCACTGTCTAAACAAATGTTCATACTTCTTTCTCCAGGTATTATACTAACAACTCTGGGGATAATAAGTAGTCATTTCATAATCAGCCTTTAAATAGGTGAAAAAATATTCCACTAATTGTTTTATTAAGCTTTTATCCTTTTCTCCTAGAATGATTTAGCAGGATGTTGTTATCTCTCTCTTAGTGAATGTATGTGATGTCAGTATGACCTATGGCAAACAATTCAGTGTTTGTTATCTATTTTCCCCGGAGTCTCTGGCAGTTTCTTATCTTGAACTATATTTGTAAGCTTCAAAATGTACAAATGCCAAAAACATGCCTGACATTATTCATATATATTCTTTAATTTCAGAAAAAATGAACCGAGGCTAATATGTGGAAGGCATTAATACTCAAAGAAATATATCATGGGAGTCAGGAAATAAAAGAGCCAATGTAGGGTAGAATTGCAAAAATAATTTTTTTTTAGAATATGAATTATTAAAGGAGACAATAATTTAAATGTTTGATATTTTTGTAAGGGAATATGTTAATATTTGCCTGTCAAAATTATTTAAAAATTAATGCAAAATGGATAATTATATTAAAGTGAGACAGTTATCCTTTTGAAAATGTCATTTTTCAATACCAGGAGTGGCAAAGAAGTGAAATATATTTCATTAGGTCATCAGATTTCTAGACAATGTTTTCTTATCTTCTATAATTGTCAATTTAAATTCTAAAATACAAATGTATATGATAGAGTTTTTGTTTCTAAACATAATAGCTGCATTAGTCTTATAGTGCTATGTAACTCAGTTTTATCTGTGTTTGGGGTATATGGCAACAGAATTAGTGTTAAGGTATTCACTCTGCTTAGGTATATCTTCTGCCTTTAACTTCTTTATATTACAATGTAACAAATATGTGTTATGCTCTGTTACAATTTGAAGGTAAGCAGTAAGACAGAGCTATATATTTCTATAGTGTTAATATCTTCATGTACCCATTGCAATTCAGGTTAAGGGTCTCAGCTCTGTAGTCTTAGAAATATGAGAGTTAATACAGGTGGAAATTAGAGGGCTCTGGGTCTTAACTGGCTAAAGTTATAATAAATGAATATATAGAACTTAATGCTAGTTTTAAAAGTTACAATAAAAATCAAACAGACCAGAGATCAGGTTCACTAGCCAGTATACTCTCTCTAAAGGTTAATCACATGCAAACCAAAAGATAATTAGCAAGTTGGTGGTAGGAATAGAATCAGAGAAGATGAGCTGGTCAGATGATTTGAATGGCTAGTGTTACGGAGCTGTGAAAGTCTAATGGATTCATATCACCTTTAGAGTCATAGTGGTCACTAGTATCAGGCAATACCTTTCATGGTCCAGAACCTCCTTTCCCTTGAAGAGTACTATGGATAGATTGACACTTCCTTCTTTGTTGGCATTCCACTTTCCATAATTATAATAATTGTTACCCCCTTTTGATTATAATTATTTCTTGAGCTATGACAAAATCTTCTACTGAGTTCCTATAAAGTCTTAGTCTAAGGAGCATCTGGTTCTTCAGTATGGTTTGGCATATCTCTTCTCTGATGCTCATAGGCATAAGCAATCTTATATACCTCTTTCTAAATTCTTAGGAAGGCACCTCATTATGGCTTATATTATAATTCATAGCTTCATATTTGGTCTCTTTTTTGAGTTATTCTACATTCTCTCATCAGTACACTCTTCTAAAACACAAATTTAAATGTGTATGTCCCTTCAAGGTTTAGATTCTATTATTCTCTATTGATGCAACTCCCATACTCACTAACAGTCAATGACTTCCCATTGCTTGTAGCAAAAATAACATGTAAATACATACCACCTCACATTGCTCTATTATCAAGACTCTCTTATGAAGGCTGAATGTGGTCTCAGAATCCTTGTCAATATACTTTATCAGAGTTGGTATTAGAGAGGAAATCAATTTATCATCTCTCTGGTCTATGGATAAAGTCTTAGTTTTTAACCTGACATCAACACACTTCACATTATGTTCCTAATCTGACTTTACCATTAAGTATGATATTAACTGTAGGTTTTTCATAGATACCTTTTATCAGTTTGAGAAAGTGCCCTTCCATCTCTATTATGAGTAGTTTTAGTCAGAAATGAATGTTATAATTTACCAAATGCTTATGTTGGATTCCATTTGCTAAAATTTTGTTTAGAATATTTGTATCTATGTTTATGAAGGATATATTCTGTTGATTTTTAAAATTGTGTACTATCTTTTTCTAGTTTGGTATCAGAGTAATCTTGACCTTACAGGATAAGCTCAGAAGTATTTCATCCTCTTCAGTTTTCTAGAAGAGTTTGTGAGAATTTGTGTTATTTCCTTTTTAAATGCAGAATAGAATTCAACAGTGAAGACATCTGGAACTGGGTTTTTCTTTGGAGAAACGTATTAACTAAAAATTCACTTTATTTAATATACAGGGCTATCAAAATTATCTATTTCTTCTTGGGAGAGTTTTAGCATTTTGTGCCTTTTAAGGAACTTGTCATTTCATCCAAGTTGTTGAGTTTATGGGCATTACATTTTTAAAGTAATATTCTTTTTTTAAAAGAAATATTCTTTTATTAATTTTTAAATATTTGTGGAATACGCTCTAATGTCACCTCTTCCATTCCTTATTTTGCCATACTAAATAGAATTTAAAACAAATTAAAAATTGGTAAGAATTAGTTTTTCTTCCACTGGAAGAGATGTTAAAACTGAGGGAAGCTTCAGAATTGTCAGAGGAAAGGACGAGAGTCAGACCTTGGAAAATATCTCTAAGCAAGTCTCAAGCCCAGATACTTACTTCCTCTACATTTTTGATAAGTTTTGGTAGAACAAAATTAGAAAGGACTAGTTATCTGCTTCCTTGGTGTAACCTGGTGTAAATTCAAGTCCTCAGAGAAACTTTTTGAATAGCAGAATGTCAGTAGATGGGTGAGCGGTCACAGATTTCTGCTTACTCAGTATGGTACATGATGGAACATACTAAGGTTTCCTAATGCCCAAGTGGGAGGGGTGAAAAAGGGACTGTGAGTGACCTGGAAGACTTGAACTGGCATCATAATTGGTGTGATGAGGACAGAGTGTGTCTAGTATCAAACATGGTGATTAAAGGATAGATAATGTACCAAAGGTGAATGCTAACCATCAAAGATCTATAAGGAATGTGCATCTTGGTAGAGGTCAGTGGAGAACAGAGAGTTCTTGTGGACCAGGCAGTCTTTCTCCTCAGTTCTGGAATGATAAGTAAACTGCCTGGAACTTAGGTCACTCCTAGATGGGTTTAATCTGGACTCTAAAATGGATTAAGTATTTACTCAAAAGAATCTGTGGAAAACACAATGGAAATGTGATTGATTATATCTTGAATTTTGAGAATGGTAGCTCAAGAGTTGGTAAAATTCAAATTTGGGGGAAAGGGTTAGATTTTTACATATCTGTAATTTAGTGATGCAAAACTCACATTCAGTACACACAGAATCCAAGAAAACCAGTGGTTGTATTTTTGTCCTCATTTTATTCCATCTCACAATAACATTTGACATAGTTTGCCAATTCCACTTTCTTAAAATCATTCTGCTTCTGCAGGGGTCATCAAAGTTGTTTTTTTTTTTTTTTTGGTAAAAAGCCAGATAATAAATATTTCAAATTTTGCCTTCCATACAGTCTATGTTCGAACTTTTCTGTTGTAGCACGAAATCATTCTTAACTCAGAGGTTGTATAAAAACAGGTGGGGTGAGAGTTCAGAGGCAGAGAGTGGAAGAAGGGTCAGATTTGACTCATAGGCTGTAGTTTTGCTGACCCCTGTTCTTTAGGAGTCAACATCATACATCTGCAATTTTCCTTCTACATTTTTGTTCATTTCTCTTCAGTCCCTTCGCTTGCTATTTCTTTTCTACTATGTTTCTCATTGTGATCAGCCGTCTTCCCTCTAGTTATAAATCCTCCTTGGGTGATCTCATTTACTCCTATAGCCCTTTATTTTATTTTGTTTTGTTTTACTTTATCTTATTCCATTAAATTTTATTACACTTTCAGAGATGGTTAAATTAATCACACTTACAAGTTTATAGCCATTTAACATTATTAATTTGTGCAAGGAACTGCTTTTTGTTTTATTACCCATTTCTTTCTTTTTATTGCGTTTCTGTCATTTATGTTCTTCATCTCCATTCCCCTCTGCCCTCAGGCATTCTTTTTTTTGATATTGTGGTAAATACAGAAATTTATTTGAAATTTACCATCTTAGCCATTTTTAAAGTGTACAGTTCAGTAGTATTAAGTATATTCACATTGTTGTGAAACAGATCTCCAAGACTTTTTCATCTTGCAAATCTGAAGTTTGGTATCCATTAAATAACAACTTCCCTTTCCCCCTCTCCCCTGATAACCACCATTCTACCTTCTGTTTCTATGAATTTGGTTACTTTTAAGTATCTCACATATACAGTTTTTGTCTTTTCTGACTGGCTTATTTCATTTAGCATAATATCTTCAAGGTTCATCCTTGTTGCAGCATGTGACAGAATTTCCTTCCTTTTAAAGGTTGAATAATATCCCATTGTATGTATATGCCACATTTTGTTTATCCATTCATCCACTGATGAACATTTGGGTCACTTCCTCCACTTGGCTATTGTGAATAGTGCCTCTGTGAACATGGGTGTGCAAATATCTCTTTGGTACCTGCTTTTAATTCTTTAGGATATATACCCAGAAGTGGGATTGCTAGATCATATCGTAGTTCTGTTTTTAATTTTTTGTGGAATTTCCATATTGTTTTCCACAGCAGTTGCATGATTTTACAATCCCGTCAATAGTGCACAAGTGTTCCAACTTCTCATGTCTTCACCAACACTTTTAAAAAATGTTTATATTTTAACAGTAGCCATCCTAATGGTTGTGAGGTGATATATCATTGTGGTTTTGGGCATCTTTTCATTTGCTTATTGGCCATTTGTATATCATCTTTGGAGAAATGTCCTTTGCCCATTTTTAAATTGGGTTATTTGATTTTTTGTTGTTGAGTTGTAGGACTTCTTTTATATTCTGGATATTAATTCCTTATCAGATATATGATTTCCAAATATATTCTCCCATTCTGTAGATTGTCTTTTCACTCTATTGGTAGTGTACTTTGATATACAAGTTTTTAAGTTGGATATAGTCCCATTTGTCGATTTTTGCTTTTGTTACCTGTATTTTGGTGTCCTATCCAAGAAATCATTGCCAAATCCAATATTATGAATTTTTTCTCCTATATTTTTCTGTTAGGAGTTTTAGAGTTTTGGATCTTACATTTAGGTCTTTATTCCATCTTGAGTTAATTTTTGTATGTGGTGTAAGATAATGGTCCAGCTTTATTCTTTTGCATGTTTCCAGTTTTCCCGACACCATTTGTTGACTGGCTTTTCCCTATTGAGTGGTCTTGGCATCCTTGTCGAAGATCATTTGACTACATACCCAAGTGTTTATTTCTGGGCTGTCTATTCTATTCCATTGGTCTATTTGTCTGTCTTTATGCCAGCAGCGTACTGTTTTGATTATTGTGTTTTGAAGGCATTTATTCTCACAAGTTTCATATATAGTCTCACAGGACTTCTATCCTAAAATTTGTCTTAGTTGTTTATAAATGGCACTGTGCTATAACTTCATTCTGTTTTTACTATATTCGTTCAAGTCTATAATTGTAAGATCCCTCCATGTTGCTGAATTTGTTGTTTCTACATGCTGCATGGTATTCTCTAGTATGCATCTGCCACAATTTGATTAATGGTTTCCTTAGTAATAAACAACTAATTTATCTCTAATTTCCTATTAATGCAGTGTCTGGATGATAATCTTTGTATATGTCCTCGTATAGACTTTTTCTTATGTAGTTACCTAAGAATGGGATCATGGTATCATAGGTCAAATGCATAATTAATTTAAAAATACTTCCAGATTGCTTTTGACAATAATTAAATCATTTTACATTCCCACCAGCAGTGCATGAAAGTTCCCATCTCCTCACAACCTTGACAATACTTGGTATTATGTAGGTTTCTAATTGTTGCCATTTTGATAGATGTGAAGTGGTATGTCAGTGTTATTTTAATATTCATTTTTCTGATTATTCGTGATTTTGAGCATCCTGTAATATGCTTGGGCATTTTCTTTTATGAATTGCCTTTACATCCCTTGTCTATAATTTCTATTGGATTTTCTATTATTTTTATTTGTTTTTCAGGAGCTCTTGGTATCTTTCAGCTATGAACCCATTAGATATTGCAAATATTTTCCTTGGTCTATAATCTATGTGTTTAACTTGATTTATAGTGCCCTTTTTTGAATAGATAATTTAAATTTTAATACAGTCAAATCATGTTTTCTTTACCATTTGTGCTTCTTGAAGTCTTTCTTCAGACATAGGTCACAAAAATGTTCTACTACATTTTCTTCTACTGATTCTATAAATTTACCTTTTATGTGTAGTTCAATAATTTTGAATATTCTTTGTACATAAGACATGCGTTCAGTTTTATTTTCTTCTTAGAATGTGCCGGCTCTCCCAAAGTCATTTACATAAAAGTGTATTCTATTCCCCTTGCTCTGTTGTTTACTTTTAACATATCAAGTTCCTACATATACATAGTTTTATTTTTGACCTCTGCATTCAATTTCAGTGGCCTACTTATCTGTTCTGTAATACCACATTATTTTAATTATTTTGGGTTTCAGTTTTATCAATATATGTTAAAATCGGTCCTTACTCTTTGCTTTTGTTTTTCACGGATTATTTAACACTTTAACAATCATTGTTTTATAAATTAAATATAAGTTTCAAATTCCCCTAAAATTCTTCTGAGTTTCTGAATGGAATTTTATTGAATTTAATTTGTAGAGGATTGACTTTTTATGTTTATTAATCTCATTTATAAACATACATATATCTCTTTATTGATGTCATATAATTTATTTTAATTTATTTTATTTAAATTTTTTGTAATGATCTTATTCATTCTTTGACTAAATAATTCTTAGGTTCTTTACAATTTTTTTACTGTAAGAATAGATTGTTATTGTTTTCTCTTACATTTTCTATGTCTATTGCAGGCATAAAGAATGCTATTGATTTGCATGAGATAGCCAGCCTGTTGAATGTTCTTGTTAGTTCTAATAGCTTTTCTGGAGATTCTGTTGGGTGTTCTAGATATATGACATCATCCTCTGGAAAGAATGTAGTTTTACAGTTTCTTTTCCAACCTTTAGAGCACCTATGCAGTTTTCTTTCTTACAGGATTATCTGAGTACTGGGTTTGCCACTTACCAGTTGTATCAGTTAAGGTATAACCAGGAGACAGAAACAGCAAAGTAATTTGAGAAAAAAAAATTATTATAAAGAATTATTACAGAGGATTGGAGTAACAGGAGATTGACTAGTGAGGAGTAAAATACTCTAGAGAATAGAGGACTTGCAGGTAAAGGAAACAACCAGTACCCCTAGGAATAAAAAAGGATACTTAAGGAAGGAAAAAATCTGGGAGACGCCTTCTTCTCCAGGACTGAGATCCAGACTATCAGAGAGGGTACAGCCATAGCTCACTGGATGGCAGAGATGTTTGCTGAGGCTACAAGATCATCCAAGAGAGTCCTGGGTGGGTTCAGAGGAAGCCAGCCACAGGGAGGTGCCATGTTGGCAGCTTTTGCTGGGAAACCACTCTCCAGGATGCTGGCAGAAAGTGCCCTGGAGAGGCGCTACATCTCAGAGCGCTCTGTGCAGCATTTTATGGGGAAGTACCAGACTAGCAGCGTGTTCTGTTGTACAGCCACCCAAGAGGGTGCCTGGAGACGCTCTTCATGGTAGGTGTCATGCTGGTGACTCTTCACTAAAAAGCCCCCAAAGAGGAAGCTGGGAGGAGCTGTCCATGGAGAGTTGCCATGTGCTGCTGCTTGGTGGATGCTGCTGGAACCACGTGCTACGGAAACCACCCTTGCTGCAGGGACTGGTGTCACAGGTGCTGTGCTGCCCATGTTGAGAAGCCTAGCTAGAGGAGCACGCCAGAACCAGGGAGAGAGAGAGACACCTCCCCTTCTCCAGTGTGCCTTCAGCAGCTTCTACTGTCAATGCTTAATACCATGCAGGCTGAAAAGGGGAAATATTTACAGGGTGTTAAGGGTAGAATCATGTCCCTCCAAATTCATATGTTGAAGTTGTAACCCTAGGTACCTTAGAATTGACTGTATTTGAAGATGCAGTTTTTAAAGAGATAATTAAGGTTAAATGAGGTCATTAGGATGGCCCTAATCCAATATTTCTTGTGCCCTTATGAGAAGAGGCGATTAAGATATAGACATGCACAAAGAGCAGACCATGGGAAGACAAAGGAGAAGACAACTATCTACAAGCCAAGGAGAAACGCCTCAGAATGAAACCAACCCTGCCGACATCTTGATCTCAGACTTCTAGCCTCCAGAATCATGAGAAAATAAATTTCTGTTTTGTAAGCCACCCAGTCTGTGGTACTTTGTTATGGCAGCCCTAGCAAACTAATACACAGGGTCTATCTCTATTACTGAATAGCTGGCTGTGAAGGGTGGATTTGAAGCTGAGAGTTACAAATTGATAACTGACACGTCATGTTTGTAAGCTTGCAAAGTTAAAAAATTCTCTGAAGCTCTTATCTATAAAAATAGTATCCTTGCCAAAATTGAGGGCTCTTTTCAAACAATCAAGAGTTATTTCCATTTTCTCCCTGACCATCAACCACTGAGACAGCAACTCTCTTACTCATAGAAATAATTTCAGGTAGACCCCACCCTTTGGAATAAAAAAAAAACCCGCTAATTTTGGAGTCTCTGTGACCTCAGCTAAATTACTTAACTCTCTGAACCTCACTTTCTTCATATGAAAAATGTGGGTTATAATACTTACCTCAGAGAGATGTTGTAAGGATGAAAATAGTATAAATATATATACACATACCACTTAGCTCTGTGCTTGGCACACAGTGCTGGATAAATCTCAGAATATTATCTTTGTAACTCTGGTATCTAATAGAATGATTCTCACAAAATCTGTGCAACGTATTTGTTGCTGAACAAACTGAACTAAACTGAACAGATTTTCAGTGGGAGAACTTCAGATATAACAACTGACTGTGTGTGTGTGTGTGTTTGTGTGGTGTGTGTGTGTGTGTTGGAGAAGGTTGTATGTTTAGATAGATTATCTACTCAGTACCTTTCAAATCATAAAAATGGCCCTGATGGCTTGTAGGTGTGGATGACCACAAAGGAGAGAAGTGTGGGACTATTCTAGAGTTATAGGGGATAATAGACCTCAATGAACAGCCAGGAAAGAAGAAATAAAAAACCTTTCTGAAACAAAGAAAGAAATGATTGAAAGAGGTCACTCCCAAAGAGTGAAAAGCTAGAGCAAATAATTTAACACTCTGAGAAAGGAACTAGCACCAAAAAAATAGGAAACCCATCAAGCCTCAACTTGTTTTCAGAAAGTCCCTAATTAAATCATGAAGGCAAAATCCAACAGGTACGAAAGAAAATCTGATTTTAATGACTAACAACCTCATAGCTTTAGTTTGGGGCAAATTTAATATGGGCTCCCCCACTGTTTCATATTTTAGAATCTTTCTCCTTAAGATAACATGGTAGGAATCAGTAAGTTTATTTTAAACTTCATGTCTAAAACAAGGTCAAGCAAGCTCTTATGTCTTCAATAAAGTGATTGTTTCAAGCTGAACCTGTGTATTAGTGCTGAGGCATGAACAAACATAGGAATTTTCAACACCAGACCAGGAAGAGAAAGCACACAATTCGATGTTGAGATTTCTAATGCTAAGTGAACAGAACTGATCTTTTTAGAATTAAAAACGTGGCTGCTAATTTTTGCTCTCAAGGTACAGACAGTCACATACACACAATTACAAGATTCACTGCTTAATATCCTCTTAACCACTGAAAGTGATTCTGTTTATGTTAGGAAAAAGAAGCCAACGAGAAAGGCCATTAAGTTGTGTCTGCAGCTCTCACTCCTAATATGTGAGTCTCATTTTTAAGTAGAGGAAAAAATCAATAATCCTTTTAAGTTGCCCTGGATTCCAAGTGGAAAATGCTTTAACCCACTGCACTGTTGTGACTTAGAGCCACTGTGAGATATTATGCAATGTTGTTTCACCAAGGAACCCAGCTCACTTCATTTGCTTTTAATTGCATGGTTGAGTCTGTCTTGGCTGGCGAAGAAAACAAAGGCTGTCACTGTTTCCTGAAAGTTTAACTCTTTTATTTATCATTTGTTTTTTATCATCGTCTTTTTTTTTTTTAAGTGTTGCTACGTTATCTTTTCAATAGTACATTTATTTATTTATTTATTGACTGCACCATGTGGCATGCAGGATCTTAGATCCCCAAGCAGGGATAGAACCCATGCCCCCTGCAATGGAAGTGAGGAGTCTTAACCACTGGACCACCAGGGGAGTCCCTTTTATCATCTTCCTGAAAGTTAATTTCGCTTTCAAAAAAGTTACCTGGAAGGTTGAAGTTTCAGAAACACAGTTCCAGAAGACCAGGGATGAAAACCTTCAAGCTTTTAATTTAATTATGTTCAACTAATATTAACTAAGCACCAACTGTGTATAAGGTCTTGCATACTAGGTGGAATAGCTGACAAGAAATGAGTGAGACACTTCCTGTTTTCATGAAGCTTTAATTAACTAGGGAGAATGAGTTAAAAATCCAAATATCTGCAATTTGAAGTTTTATATAAGTGCCATATGAGATGAGGAAAAAACTTTGTCCAGAGTTTGAAGGTTGAAAGGAGCTCTGTCCCACACACATAAAGGTAAGGGAAGACAAAGGCTTTTGTGGCCTTGAAGAATGGATGGAAATTGAAATGAAGAGGCAGGGATATTGCCATGTAGGGGCAAGTGAATTAATAAGTAAAAGTGAAGGCAAGATAAACACCAGACCTTTCCCAAGCTGGAGCTCAGGCAATAGAAGCAGATGATTTAGAAAGCAGGTGGAGTTCAGGTTGTAAAGTTTTTTGTTTTGCATTGTTTTGTTTTTTTATTGAAATATAGTTGATTTACAATGTTTCAAGTGTACAGCAAAGTGATTCAGTTATATATATATAATTTTTTTTCTTTTTCAGATTCTTTTCCATTATAGGTTTTTCAAGATATTGAATATAGTTGACTGTGCTATACAGTAGGTCCTTGTTGTTTACCTATTTTATATATAGTAGTGTGTATCTGTTGTTCCCCAATTCCAAATTTATCCCTCCCTTCCCCTTTCCCCTTTGGTAACCACAACTTTGTTTTCTATGTCTGTGAGTCTATTTCGATTTCGTAAATAAGTTCATTTGTATTATTTTTTTAGATTCCACATGTAAGTGATATCATATGATATTTGTCTTTCTCTGTCTGACTTATCTGTAAAGGGTTTTTAGTGTGGCACTTTCGTGAGAAAATGATTAACATGATCAAGGCAAAAAGCCAGAAGGAAGATCGGTAGTTGAGGAAGATTACTCTGCACAGTAGGGATTGAGAAGATAGACCAAGGCAAGTAAAGGCACAAGATGTATTTGATTAGACATCAGATGCTTTGGAAATAAATTTTAAGGGTATTGTACGTTGATTAATTTACTAAGTAACTAGTCGCCTGGGAAAAGTTCTTAATTTATGCCCCCAGAACATGGGTTCTAATGCAATTTTTCTTCCATTAAATGTGTGAGCTAAGTAAGAATAAATAAATAAATAAATAAATAAATAAATAAATAAATAAATAAATACATGAGTGCCAATTATGTGCCAGAGACTGTGCTTCACACTACAGATATTTCTAATATCCACAGTAACTCTTAGTTAGACAACAAAAACTTCATTCTACAGATGAGGAACTAAGGCACAGAGAGTGTAGGTAACTTGCCAAATGTCAGAGAATTGATAAGTTGCATAGTTGAGATTTGAGTCAAATAGTTCTGATTAAAGTCTGTGCTTATTCAACACTAGGTTTGAATCAATTCCTGCCTTGCCTGTGCTCTACAACTTTTTGCATATTACTCAATATATTAGTTTCCTGATCAGTAAATCAGTATAATAACTTCATACTTGCTGGTTATCAAAATTGAATGAAAATGTCTGTATCATAGTGCTCCATAAACTTACTTTTCAAAAGGAAGATGAAATTAAGGAGATTATAAAAAAGAATCTATAAAACTTGTTTATCTGACGATAGTTCCTTGTCTCTAAAGTAAATGTTACTATTCACCAGTGATTTAAAAAATACTTTTAGTCCTTGTAACCTCTTCATAATTCATCTCTAGTTCATATTATTTAATACCCTAGATTTTTAATAATGCCTCCGCCTCATACTATATGTTGCACACCACACAATATTCCTACAAAGCATCTAAATATGAACATGTGAATGTTCTAAGAATGTGTAGTGTAAGCACACTCAAAGTGCTTCATTAACATAACATATTATATATAACTTACTTTAATCTCCATTGGTGAAAGATTAGGTGACACTGAATTGATTTTCCTTCCCGTTTATTTGGTTTTGATATGCTTTGACAAATAGGATAGATGAGAATGGTAGGGGTGCGTGTTTCTGGGTGGTTTTTCTTTTTTTTTTAAATTTTATTTATTTATTTGTTTATTTATTTTTTGACTGTGTTGGGTCTTCGTTTCTGTGCGTGGGCTTTCTCTAGTTGCGGCGAGCGGGGGCCACTCTTCATCGTGGTGCGCAGGCCTCTCACTGTCGCGGCCTCTCTTGTTGCAGAGCACAAGCTCCAGACGCGCAGGCTCAGTAGTTGTGGCTCACGGGCCTAGTTGCTCCGCGGCATGTGGGATCCTCCCAGACCAGGGCTCGAACCCGTGTCCCCTGCATTGGCAGGCAGACTCTCAACCACTGCGCCACCAGGGAAGCCCTCTGGGTGGTTTTGATAGAAAATTTGATGCACGCTATGGAATAATGTATTAAATGTATACGTATCAACAAAGACCTATTTTTTTTAATACACTTATTTATTTTATTTATTTATTTTTGGCTGCATTGGGTCTTTGGGCAAGCAGGGGCTACTCTTCATTTCAGTGCCCACGGGCTTCTCATTGCTGTGGCTTCTCTCATTGTGGAGCTCTGGCTCTAGAGCACAGGCTCAGTAGTTGTGGCATGTGGGCTTAGTTGCTCTGAGGCATGTGGGATCTTCCCAGACCAGGGCTCGAACCCGTGTCCCCTGCATTGGCAGGCAGATTATTAACCACTGCACCACCAGGGAAGCCCAACAAAGATGTATTTTTAGAATGAGTTCATAAAAAATAAAAAAGAATAAGATATATAAAAAAACATAATTTATATAGATTAAAAAATACGTGTGTACCAAAACATGCATTTTGGGAGAACATCTATGAACAAAATTATGTTAAACCCAATAGACTGCCTGTGGGAGGAGAGGGACGGGTATGGGCTATGAGAACATAATGAATGATAAGTAAAGCCAGTGTGGCTTTGCGTTGCAGGTGTTGATAATGTACCATGAAATGAGGGCTATGATTAGTCAACTCTGCACCAGAAGTCGTTTCAAAACTAGTAGAAGAATGGACTTCTGATGAACTTTCAAAAGAGGAGGGAATCCAGGCTCGAGTCAACAAAATTATCTTACAACAAAAGGTGAAAAATATTTAGAAAGGTAGTGTTTGATGACATGGGGATAAATGAGAACCAGCAGCATGGAGGGTTAAGGATGTAAAGCTGTTTCTTGGCAGTCTCGGTAGAACGTTATGAGGTTTTGAATTCTCTAATCTACTTCTTAAGGTTGACTCTACCCCTGGGAGACAGCAGGGTTCAGGAAGAGAACAGTGATCTTTGGAACCAAGAATTGGTGCATTTAAACAAACTCCATCACTTACAGTGGTGGAGACCAGAGCATGGTATTTAATCTTGTTAAACTTGAGTATTTTCATATGTAAAATAGCCACTTTACTTCGTAGTTCCTTATGCTTTGTCTTTCTCCCATGTTGCCACTCATGCATTCAGTCAACCAACACTGTTTGAGAGACTACTACAGTTTATGCACTGAAAATACAAAAATGGAGAAGACATACCCACTCTTTCAAAATGATAGCAGTGTGGTAGAAAAAGCAGAGTTAAATAAAAAAACTATATTATCCGTTGAGAAATGCAAAGATGAATATTCTGGGTAGGAGAGGATAAGAGAGGAGGAAGCTCAGAATCATCCAACATGTTGTTTTGGAAGAGAAGGTAACTTGAGTACTGTCATGCAGATTTACTAAGAGATAGTTAGGATGCAAATTTTGGAAGAATCCTTTTGTGTGAAGAAAATTGCTAAAGTCCACAGCTGGACCATTCTAAGCATTGTAACTGATCAATGAATCTTTTAGTTGGTTCTGCATTGTAAGATTTTACTTTCTAATAAATGAATTTATAGTTCCTGTAAATCATAGCTACACCCATTTCCCCACCACTTTTCCATGTTACTTATTTCACTGTGCTTTGCTATGAGACTCAACTGGCCAGTGTGAAGCTAACCTTGTTTTCCATAAGGTTAAGAAGACTTTTTTTTAGAGCCTTGAAATCCCTGGGAACTATTTTGCTAAACTCTGATTTAATCCATATATACTTACTGAGTGTTTATGTTTCATGCTTCTTTTTGTTAAGGGAATATTATTTTAAATACACACTCATTTTTTTGTGTATATACATATATTTGTGTATGTACGGAAGATACATCTTTTTCTTTAAAAAGAGAAAATAAGAAAGGTTATGTTTGGATAGGACTCTATAAACCCAATACCCAATATGTGATAGTGATGTCGAAAATGTTTTTCCTTTACAAATTCTACTGAAATGGCAAGACTTTCCTGAAACAACACTTAGTGTTTGTTTTTTAAACAAACCCCTGGGTTTACTTTGTAAAAACTCATGAATGTTTTTTTATTCATCCCATATCCTTTTCAGGGTTGTTCCATGCCAAAGGAAATATGATTATGGCAGCTCAGGAAGAGTTTTGGTATGCAGTAAGACACAATGGGTATACGCTGTGGAGGAGTCGAAAGGGAGAACAGGAAAATCTGAAAGGACACTCTTGAATGGGGGGCAAGTTATAACTCAAACCCTTGTCAAATGATAACTCAGACTTAAAATACCTCCACCTTCAGACCGATAACAATAACTTAAACTTAGCTCCAAATCTTCTGTAAAGAAACAAAACAAAAACAGCAACAACAAAACTAAGTCCTAAAAATTTTATAAAGCCCAGTGGTATTACTAAAGCTGGTATTGACAAAGCACTTAAATAGATCTATTCCCTGTGTGTTCACTTTTGTGGTTGAAATAGTTTTAAATGTGGTTTACTAGAAGAATTTCTCTCTCCTTGCCTTAAGTATTGACAGAGTTGGAAATAAAATATGTTTATGATGAAACCAATGAGAATGGAGTTCTTTGAAACCTGCTCCCCGCCACCCGCCCCCCCAGACTGCTGAATGCATCAAGGCTTAGAACTTGCCTGGATGTCAATGACAATGCTGCATTTTGCAGAGTTACATAAAGTGGGTAAGGTTAGGAAAAGAGAGTGTTGTCAAGACTGGGTATTTAGGTTCCAAAGTTTTAAGGTAAACAAAAGACATAGAGTAAGTATCTTCTCCAAAATATATTAAAACCATTTAAGTCACATAGATTCACATTTTCCACCTTCTTTCTGGAAACCTAGCAACTAATAATTCTGAATTTCTTCATGTGTTTAATGTGAATACACACAGAGAACCGAATCCGAGTTGCCTTACACAGGTGACTATTTCAACAGCTCAATTGATGTAAACCAGTCAATTTTAATAATGGAATAAAATTCAATAAAAAATGCACTTAATAAAAAAGTGAAAGAGATTAGACTGAAGAGTCTTTGTTGCAATTTAAATAGCTTGTTACCTCTTGAAAACAGATTTGTGAGAGAAGGCAGGTGTTATTCACAAATTTTTTTTGACTTTACAAGAAAATAAGTTTTAACAGTGTAGGCTAACTCAAGTAAAGAACATTAAGAATACCTCTCTCTGTGTATGCATATTTGTTTCAGGCAAACTGTAAAGTTCACACCTTCTTTGGAACGTCCAGGTGGCCTAGCTAATGCCTGGCAAGTTTTCAAAGAATATCTGGTGACATGTTTTACTTTGGCTTTGTATGTGTCTTCTTTGTATGGGCCGAAGTTCAACCTTGGTCTTGGTGATTTGCAACAGATACCTCATCAGCCTGGGGTTCAGATTCAGCATGTGTGATACTAAATAGTAAATACCTAATATTTTTTGTCTCCAATTAATATATTGTCAGTAATTATTTGCTCACAAAGGTTATCATCACATTCAATCAATTTCAGGAACGCAAACATGTCTATAATTTGAATTTATTTTGGGGATCTGAATATGCATTACAGATGAATAGAATATTCTATATGTAATTTGGAGTGGAAAATCACCTGAAATATTTTTTTATTTTGAAAATCCATTAATCAGTTGAAATGTATAGATATAATTTCATAGTTAAAACACTTCACTAATTATTGATGATAAGAAAATTTTATATTGGGGAGGGATTAAGAACTTCAAGTAATTAAAGAAAATAGCATCTATATCATTAAGCTACTTTCAAAAATATTTTTGATGTTTAACTATTAACTTGCTGTTAGGATATCAATTGTCTTTTATTTATTTATTTATTTATTTATTTATGGCTGTGTTGGGTCTTCGTTTCTGTGCGAGGGCTTTCTCTAGTTGTGGCAAGTGGGGGCCACTCTTCATCGCGGTGCGCGGGCCTCTTACTATCGCGGCCTCTCTTGTTGCGGAGCACAGGCTCCAGATGCGCAGGCTCAGTAATTGTGGCTCATGGGCCTAGTTGCTCCGCGGCATGTGGGATCTTCCCAGACCAGGGCTCGAACCCTTGTCCCCTGCATTGGCAGGCAGATTCTCAACCACTGCACCACCAGGGAAGCCCAGGAACGCAAACATGTCTATAATTTGAATTTATTTTGGGGATCTGAATATGCATTACAGATGAATAGAATATTCTATATGTAATTTGGAGTGGAAAATCACCTGAAATATTTTTTTATTTTGAAAATCCATTAATCAGTTGAAATGTATAGATATAATTTCATAGTTAAAACACTTCACTAATTATTGATGATAAGAAAATTTTATATTGGGGAGGGATTAAGAACTTCAAGTAATTAAAGAAAATAGCATCTATATCATTAAGCTACTTTCAAAAATATTTTTGATGTTTAACTATTAACTTGCTGTTAGGATATCAATTGTCTTTTAAGAAAAAGTCTTACTTGTTAACTTTTTACATCTTGCGAAAATGAATTATAAGCAGAATGTCCAAGCAAAACATATTTAGTTCTTACTAATTAAACCTCAAAACAATAGATTCTAAGCAAATGATTTAAGAATATAATTCTCTCTAGACTTGAATGTATGGAGGCTAAACATTTAAACAAGGGTTTGTCAAAATTATTGCTTATAAAATCCTCAGCATTTTCAGCGGTGGACATATAGAATTTATGAGATTCACCTATACTGTGGATATTAGCTACAAAGTTCCACAAGAAAACATAAGAGAGAAGGTCCTCCAAAATTATATTCTGCTTTGCACAAAATCATTAGTGAATAAGGTAGAAGCATGGAATTAGTCATTATTTCTTTCTGCTGTTGAATTTTTTTTTTTTTAAAGGAAGTTCCTTCTCTATGCTTATACCTTTTATATGGGACATAGAGAAGGAACTTGCTTTTTTTTAAAAAAGAAATTCAACAGCAGAATGAAATAATGACTAATTCCATGCTTCTACCTTATTCATTGTTTAGGGATTTCTGACTCTTACATAGCTTATATTACACTGAGTGATATTGTAAATATATTTCCAGAATGGAAGAACTTTATAGAAAGTGTCATGAATTTGCCACTGACAATGTAACAAGCATGGAGATTTTTATATTCATTCATTCAGTTATACATTCACAGAGTAATTATAACAACATAATATAACAAGATCACTGGCTGTAAGCCAAAGATGAGCTACATGACATACAGGAAATATTCTAGTACTTTTTCAATAATTTTTTAGATTCCCTTTACATATTACAATCATACACAAACAAATTGGACAACGTAGAAGAAATGGATACATTTCTAGAAACATACAACCTTCCAAGACTGTATCATGAAGAAAGAGAAAATCTGAACAGACTGATTACAAGTAAGGAAATTGAATCCATGATCAAAAACTTCCCCCCAAACAAAATTCTAGGACCAGGTGGTTTCACAGGTGAATTCTACCAAACATTCAAAAAAGAATTAATAATTAATAATTCCAAAAATTAGAAGAAGAGGGAACACTTCCAAATTCATTTTATGAGGTCAGCATTACCAAAATCAGATAGCACACCACAAGAAAAGAAAATTACAGGCCAGCATCACCGATAAACAAAGATGCAAAAATCCTCAACAAAATATTAGCAAACCAAATTCAACATGACATTAAAAGGATCATACAGCATGTTTAAGGAGGATTTATTCTAGGGATGCAAGTATGGTTCAATATTTACAAATCTATTAATGTGATATACCATATTAACAAAATGAAAAATAAAAATCGTTTGATTATCTCAATAGATGCAGAAAAAAACATTTGACAAAATTCAACTTCCATTTATGATTAAAAAAACCCTCGGCAAAAATGGGTATAGAGGAAACCTAACTTAATATAATAAAGGCCATATATGACAAGCCCACAGCTAACATTATACTCAATGGTGAAAATCTGGAAACTTTCCTCTAAGATCAGGAACAAGGGAGGGATTCCTACGCTTACCACTTTTATTCAAGATAATATTGGAAGTTTTAGCCAGAGCAATTAGACAACAATAAGAAATAAAAGGCATCCAAATTGGAAAGGAAGAAGTAAAACTGTCATTATTTGCAGATGACAACATATTGTATATAGAAAACTCTAAAGACTCCACCAAAAAGCTGTTGGAACTAATTAATGAATTCAGTAAAGTTACAGGATACAGAATTAATATACGGTAATATGTTGCATTTCTATACACTGATAACAAACTATCAGAAAGAGAAGTTAAGAAAACAACTCCATTTACAATTGCATCAAAAAATAAAATACCTAGGATTAATTTTAACTGAGGAGGTGAAAGCCCTGAACATGGAAAACTATAAGACATTGATGAAAGAAATTGAAGAAGACACAAATAAATGGCAAAATAGTCCATGCTGATGGATTGGAAGAATTAATATTGTTAAAATGTCTTTACTACCCAAAGCAATCTACAGAATCAACACAATCCTTATCAAAATACCAATGGCATTTTTCATAGAATTAGAGCAAACAATCCTAAAATTAGTATGAAACCACAAAAGACTCCAAATAGCCAAAACAATCTTGAGAACAAAAAGAAAAACAGAAGTGGAGGCATCATACTCCCTGATTTCAAACTACTGCAAAGCTATAGTAATCAAAACAGTATAGTATTGGCATAAAAACAGACACATAAATCAATGGAACAGATATAGAAAGCCCAGAAATAGACCCATACATATATGGTCAATTAGTTTATGACAAAGGAATCGAGAATGTGCAATAAGAAAAAGTCTCTTTAATAAATGGTATTGGGAAAGCTGGACAGACACATGCAAAAGAATGAAGCTGGACCACTATCACCTCACGCCTGTTACAATGAGATATCACCTCACACCTGTTACAATGGCTGTTATTAAAAGACAAGAGATAAGAAGTGTTGGTGAGGATGTGAAGAAAAGGGAACCCCTGTGCACTACTGGTGGGAATATAAATTGGTGCAGCCACTATTGGAAAAAAAAAAAAAAAAAATATATATATATATATATATATATATAATGGAGTATTATTCAACCATAAAAAATAATGAAATACTGCTGCTTGCAACAAAATGGATAGACCTTAAGGGCATTATGCTGAGTGAAACAGGCCAGAAAGAGAAAGACAAATACCATATGATGTTGCTTGTACTTCTGATGTCATACTTAAGAAACCTTTGCTTAATACAAGATAACAAAGATTTACTTCTATGTTTTCTTCTAAGACTTTTATAGTCTTACATTTATTTCTATAATCCACTTTGAGTTAATGTTTGTGTATGGTATGAGATAAAGATCCAACATTATTCTCTCACATGTGGCTATCTAAGTTATCCCAGCATTCATAATTGAAAATATTCTTTCCTCATTAAATTGTTGCAGCACCCATTTCAAAAATCAGTTGACAGTAAATTGTCAAATCTAACAAAATGGGATTTTTTCTTTACTCTCAATTCTACTCCTATTACATATAGATATGTGTATGTATATGTGTATGTATATGTCTATCTTTTCATGTCAATACTACACTGTTTTGCTTATTGTAACTTTGTAGTAAGTTTCAAACTAGGAAAAATGAGTGCTCCAACTTTGATTTTTTCAAGATTGTTTTGCCTATTCTAGGTCCCTTACATTTCCATATGAATTTGAAGATTAGCTTGTCAGTTTTTGTAGGTGGGATTTTGATAGGGATTGTGTTGAATCTGTAGATCAATTTAGGAATATTGTCATTTTAAAGTTGTCAAGTCTTCCAATTTATGCAAATGATATTTTCCTATTTATTTAGATCTTCTTTATTTCAACAGTGTTTTGTGTTTTCAGTGTAGAATTTTTACACTTTTTTTGTTAAAGTTATTTCTAAGTATTCTGTTCTTTTTGTTGCTATCGTAAATGGAATTTTTAAAAAATTTCATGTCTGGATTGTTCATTGTTAATGTATAGAAATGCAACTGGTTTTTGTATATTGATCCTGTGACTTTGCTGAACTCATTTATTAGTTCTACTAGCATTTGTGTGTGTATGTATGTATGTGCTCATGTGTCTATAGAATCCTTAGGATTTTCTTCACACAAGATTATATCATCAGTGAACAGAGATAATTTTACTTCTTTCCTTCCAATCTGGATGTTTTATTACTTTTAATTGCATAATTGCCTGGATTTTTCTTTCATGGTTTTTGGTCTGCTTTTTGTTTGCCCCAACTAGTTTTGCTGCTTCAGGCAGTTATGATGTTAAGTAATTGCCCAAATAATTACCCAACTTTTTTTTTTTTTTTTTAAATAAATGCCCTAGAGAAAGTACTGTTTATACTGAGGGTTCTCTTAGTCAAGTCAAATGAAGAGAAGCCCTATGAATGGGACTTTTCAGGGAGCTAGCTACCTGACAGGTCAAACACCGAAAGGTTCTCTAGTGATGCAGTTTTGGAGAAGACTCCAAACCCATTCTGCACCCCTCCCCCATTTGACTGTTTTTCTGCTGTTTTTCACAGCTACCCTGTTTGAGTGGCTTGCTGATTTCCAAGGTTATCATGGAACTGGGGAAAAGAGAATGGGAAAAGGGCAAGTCAAAGTGCCATAAAGCTCACCACTGTTCTTGCCAAGATTCAGCTTTTTTCTTGTTAAATGGCCTTTGGATTATTGGAAACCTTTGGCTAATTTCTAGATTTCTGAAAAGGTTGATTTTGACAGTTCATCCAGTGTTTTTATTGCTTATGTGAAGGAATCAAATTTTGAAGTTCTTTACATTGGGCTCCAGAATTGCTTATCTTTGAGGGTTATTATTTTAAATCTACTTCTTAAAATAATCAGAAGGCATCTTCAATATTGCACAAAGCTTTAATTTGTGGGGTTGCTTCAATGAAATTGCATCACCACCATCAAACAAATCTTTTAGTCCAGAAATGAAAGAGATTTACAATATTGTGTTAGTTTCAGGTGTATAGCAAAGTGAATCAGTTATACATGTACATATATCCACTCTTTTTTAGATTCTTTTCCCATATAGGCCATTACAGAGTATTGAGTAGAGTTCCCTGTGCTATACAGTAGGTCCTTATTAATTATCTATTTTATATATAGTGGTGTGCATATATCAGTCTCAGTCTCCCAGTTTATCCCTCTCCCCTGCTTAACCCCTGGTAACCATAAGTTTGTTTTCTACATCTGTGACTCTATTTCTGTTTTGTAAATAAGTTCATTTGTACCCTTTTTTTAGATTCCACATATATGCCATTGCTTTTAAGACTTCTTGGAGGGCAGTTAAAAAAATATATGTCTGGGTACACAAACTCACATGTACACATATCTATGTTTATTTATAAGTAAAAAACATTAAGTTCACACTGATGCCTTAAATTTACTCTAGGCTTTCTTCTCTTTTATATTTGTACCTTTTTTGTTCAAGAAGGATAACTCTGATTATCCTAGCTCCTATTATTCTGAATACATTTATTTATTTGTTCAATTCTCTTGTCTTTAACGAATCCTTCAATCCTATGGGCTGTCTCCTTGGTGTCAGCTTTGTAAAATATGCCCGTTATGCTGACGAAATTCCTCTCCAGCTCAAAAGCTTCTGACTCATGCCATTGAGCAACTGATTTCCCACAGGAAAGGGAAAGGGAAGGAGCTAGGTAGAACATTCTGAAGAGTCATTTCTATCCCAGACTCATAAAAGAAATTACCTTGGCATTAATGAAGTGACGAAAAGAGGACTATGAATCCCAAAACAGTAGAGATTATCTTCTGCTTCTCAAGAAGTGCTTCTCTAGAGGGAGAAACACGAATTCTAAAGAGAACTGGCTACATGGTGATTCTAGTAAGAAACAAAGGCAGCCTTTCAAAGTAACTGGCTCCCAATCAAGATATAGAAGCTGGAGAGAGTTGATGGTCTTGAAGCAACCATGTGGTCAGGAATAAGAGACATCAGTGAAGAGAGATGATTGGTGAATAGAAGGTGTCCCCTCCCACAGTGCCTTGGTACTGAATCAAGATACTGGAACCATGGAATGGCCTTGGGGATGGGAGAAAAGCTGAGTGACTGAGGGAAAGGGACTTGGAATTAGAAATAAAATTGAGTTACAGAAAATAAGGTACTATTGCTTGAGCACTCAAGTTTATGGATTGAGATTCATAGCCACCACATATGGAAATGGTATAAGGTAACTACACAAATATAAAGTAAGGGAATTAAATATTAATGCATAACTTATAATGCTGATAAAAATCATGTGACTAGATTATACCAGTAAACTGTAGAGTTAATGAAATCATTACTTGTCGTAGTCTGATGCAACTGGAAGATATTTTTACCTCAAATTCCTTTAACGTTTTTAATATATTCTCCCAAACATCCTCTTTTTATGGTAGCTTTTCAAGTTTTGACATATTTAAGAAAGTCCACTATGATAAAAATTTTTAATGATAGATTTTCATTTTTGCAATGACCTCTGCATTCAAAAGTCTTTCTTTGCCCTTTGTAAGTCATAATCCTAGATTGAGTTCCCACCATCCTTTGACATCACCTTGATAAATGCTCCATATTATGCACATCTCCTCTGCCTCTGTCAACATCAGGACCAGGCACTGGGCTGTAGAATCTATTTCTGTCAAACAAGCTTCTCATTTGTTTTGCTTGTCACAGCAGGTTATCTTGGACTTCTTTTTGCTAACTCTGCCTTTTCCTTCTTGTTCTGCATAATGCACACACAATGTGTCCCAGACATTTCAGCAGTTACAGAGTTAGAATCACAAAACAATATGAAAAAGTATGTTCATATCCTATTGCCTTGACCTAACCTTGCAGATTGGTTCCCTGCTATTCTAAGTATCCACTTTGTTTCCTACAATCTCCTTTTCTTTGCTCACATAATTCCTTCACCAACTCTGAAGTTTTGATAGTCAGTGTTCCAACTATCCTTTAAGGCCCTCCTCAAAGCATATTTTTTGAGAGAACATTCCAGATCCTTTCCATGTGAATTAATTCTTTTTTTCTTTCTTGGATCTATCATTGCATTTTGTACCACGAATATAGCACTTAACTCATTCTTTGGATTCTAATTACTTGGGTAAACACAAATATGGGAAGGCAAACTTCAAAGCTTCACAGAAAAAGTAGGTATGGTTTCAAGACATAAGACTGTAAAATAAGACTGATTTTAGTGTACTTTCACAAATGGCTTCGATGAGGAAAAATTGTCAGGAAAGGATCTAAAGAGTCAAACATGACAGCATAAATTCAAGACTGTAGAACAGGGCTCAGCAAAATTTTTCTCTAAAGAGCCAGATAGTGAATATTTTTGCCTTTGTAGGTTATACACTACCAAATTCTACCATTGTGGTGTGATGTGAAAACAGCCATAGATGATATACATAAATAATTTGGTGTGGCTGTGTTTCAATGAAACTTTATTTATGTTTATACAAAAAACAGGTAGTGGGAAGGACTTGACCCAGAGGTCTAGTTTCCTGACCCCTGGGCTAGAAGACCTTGTTAAAGGGGAAAAGAAAGCTTCAGTTGACTTTCTTATAAGAATGATTCCAATGTTGGTGTAACCAGTTTTTAATCTTTCTTCAACAGCTGGATCAGTTTCCAATTTCCCACTAGATAGTTTTATTATATGTCCTATAGTCACTTCATATTCCCCATGCCTAAAACTAAACTAATTTTCTTATGTAGGATAAGGGTCCCAATCTGTTTACATCAAAGATTACATAATTTTACAAGCAATTTAACTTCTAGGTCTATGTGCTTCTTTATTTACTTATGCTCAGTAAGTACCTGATTGCTCTCAATTATAAATATTGAATAATTATTGTTGAGAGAAAATTTTCCATGGGTCTCTCATTTTTGAACTTCTTGGAATCAGAGGTATTCACATTTTTCTCATGACTGTCTTTTCCAAGAGGTTTGTATAGCAAACAGCCTTGTAAGATAGAGAAAGGGTCTTTTCTCTAGAGCAGGTGACAGGTTTCTTTGTTGTCAAGTATAATAAGGATAATGCATTTCTCCAGGGCAAAGGTTGAGCAGGCTTTCTTGCAGCCCATTATAAAAAACTGTAGGTTCCTAAGATCGATTTCTTAGCTGTGACTGAATCAAGTATGGGTGATTCATCCTGAGGTAAAATTCTTCTCCAGCTATGAACCTGTGAAACCAGGCAAGTTATGTGCTCACAAAATATAATAGTGTGACAGGCAGAGGATAGACATTCCCATTTTAAAAGGGAGAAATTAAAAAGGAGAATCTAGTCCCAAGCAAGTCCAAAACCTAGCTGGGAAAATTCCTTTAGATTTTAAGGCTCAAGATAATCCTCTCTGCCTCAATGTGCTGTCCTCCAGGCTTACTATGTGGTAGCCTCATCTTCTGGGCCCATTGGGATGGCAGTGTTGCCCCCTCAGCCCTCGGTGACAGTCCTGCCCCACTGAAACCATGGAAGAGACAGCATTGTCTTGTGGACCTGTGCCCTTTGCACCTGTGGTGGCAGTGGCAACCCTGCTGATGATCTCTGTGTCACTTTCATGGTCATTCTTCCATTTTCTTGAGGATAATGCATGTTCCCAGCCAGATAGCCTTATTGTCCTATTCTTTAGAATCCCAGAAGTCTGACAGACTTCCTTTGTTTCATTCCCTCTCTGTCCCCTTTAGTCCACGTTGACAGTGTTTCCACTGGAATAACCCCATCTCTATTCCTTTCTTCTGCTGAGATGGCCTATTGAATCCAGGCAGATAGACTCACATAAGACTCATACGTATGAGCCACACCCACAATCTCTTTGGTTTTTAATTTTCATTGAAATATAGTTGATTTACAATGTTTTGTTAGTTTCAGGTGTACAACAATGTGATTCAGTTGTGTATGTGTGTGTGTGTGTGTGTGTGTGTATATATATATATATATATATATATATATGTTCCTTTTTAGTTTCTTTTCCATTATAGATTATTACAAGATATTGAGTATAGTTTGCTGTGCTATACAGTAGGTCCTTGGTTAAGTATTTTGTATATAGTTCTTAATTTTAATCCCAAACTCCTAATTTACCCCCTGCTTTGGTAACCATAACTTTGTTTTCTATGTCTGTGCCTCTATTTCTGCTTTGTAAATAAGTTCATTTGTGTCATTTTTTAGATTCCACATATAATTGTTATCATATGATATTTGTCTTTCTTTGTATGATTTACTTCACTCAGTATGATAATCTCTGTTCATCCATGTTGCTGCAAATGTCATCATTTTATTTTTTTTATGGCTGAGTAATATTCTGTTGTATATATATAACACATCCTCTTTATCCATTCATCTGTTGATGGACACTTAGGTTGCTTGCATGTCTTGGCTATTGTAAATAGTGCTGCAATGAACATAGGGGTATATGTATCTTTTCAAATTATGGTTTTCTCCAGATATATGCCCAGGAGTGGTGTTGTTGGATCATATGGTAACTCTAATTTTAGTTTTTTAAGGAACCTCCATACTCTTTTCCCCCATAATCTCTTTATCAGATGATTGCACAGCCACATCCTTGGTGTTCTCTCCTGAGCACACTTTCTCATTTTTTTACATTATGGATAGACTGAGAATTTTCCAAGTTTTCAAGTTCTGCTTCCTTTTTGTTTAACAATTCTTTCTGTAATTCATCTCCTTTTGCATTTTACTGTAAGCAGTAAGGAGAAATAAAGCACCTTCAACATTTTCCTTAGAAATGTCCTCAGCTAAATATCCAATTTCATTGCTCACAGATTATTACCTTCCACAAAATACTAGAGCACAATTTATACAAGTTCTTTGTAACAAGGATCACCCTTTCATCAGTGTCCAACAACATTTTCCTCATTTCCACTTGAGGCTTCACCAGAAGCATCTTCTGTATTTCTACCAACAATCTTTTCAAACAGTCTTGGCTTTTTCTAACATGCACCTCAAAACTCTTCCAGTCTTGACCCATTACTCCATTCCAAAGTCACTTCTACTTTTTTAGATATTTTCTGCAGTAGCACCCCACTTCTCAGTTCTAAGTCTGTTGTAACAAAATACCATAGACTGGGTAGCTTAAACAACAGAGATTTATTCTCTAACAATTATGGAGGATAGAAGTCCAAGATCAAGACCTAAACAGGCTTGCTTTCTCCTGAGATCTTTCTTCTTGGTTTGCAAATGGCCACCTTTTTGCTGTGTCCTCACTTGGTCTTTCCTCTTCCTTTGTATAATCAATTTCTTGCTTACAGTAGTCAATCTCAGTCTTTCAGAAGTTCCTTCTCATTTGGAAGTAATCAGGCTCAATCTCTTTATATTGATGTATCTATCCACCCATCTAATGTTTAACTATTATGTGCATGTTCATGATGCTGATTTTTTTATGGTACCATCTAATAATAATAATATTAAAATATTTACTTCCATTTGGATAAGCTTCCTAAAGAGCTGATCTAGTGCTTTGAATTCTTCCTCTTTTAATTTTAACTAAGACCTGAAAATAACAGCAATTAAATCCTGAACCCAAAAGATATTACCTAGGAATAAAATCTGTGAAATGTCTTGGGATGATTGACAAAGTAAGCTATAATGTAAATAGCTGGCTCCATGGAAAGGATGTACATATATGTGACTAAGGAGTTCCTGGTAAATAGAAATTCAAAATCTGGTTGTTAAAAAAAATGAATGAAGAATGTCACGATAGTGAAGATGAGTATATCAGATTAGTGTTAATAACCATTAATCTAATTAACATCCTTACTCTTTTTTTCTCTTTTCACCAAGGAAATTTCTGATTATAATTTCCCTTCCTGTAGTAATTTGACTTCTGGCAGGAAATAGTCTGCTGAGAACTTAATTCTCTCCTACTCTTGGCACTTACATTTTTCATTGTTTCCTTGATATTGAATCGTGATGTGCTAGATAGCTATGTTTGCCTCTATAAGTGTATTTTCCACTTTTTGCATCCAATTCTTTGCCCCAAGTGACTGACTTAAGTGGACTAAATCAATGGCTCCCTTTGTCCACTAATTTCTTATTGTGTTTGGCCAATGGGAAACCCTAAATTAGATAAGAGGGAGGAATGACTGAGGACTCAGTATACTTATTCCACCGTGTGCCTATGACTCACTATGACCCTTAACTGAAAGTTACTAATTCTTTCAAGGTGATCTTGCCTATAACACTCTTCACTTCTGGATTCTGATAAGAACTCTACCCACCCACCTTTTATTTGCCCAGAGGTGTTAATAGTCCCATTGTTACTAGGCCTGGGGTAATGCAGTGTCCCCTTGTGGCTTCGGTTTGTTCAGTCTTTTTCAAAATATCCTAGTTAGAGTGTGCCTTACTAGAACCATATTGATTATTAGCTTTACCGTATTTGGTCTTGACTAATACAGTAATTGGTTCAGGCAACAGCTCCAGGAAGCAGATTCTCAAAACAGAATTCTAGAATGAATCACTCATCTATACAAAGAACACAGGAATAACGACCCCTTGCTAAAGGCAATGGACATGGGTAATTCATAGCAAACAGTCGCATTATAATTGATCAAATCAAGTCATTAGATGAAGCACAGATGGAGGAAGATCAAGGAGCTGTGGCACCTAGTAATTACAGCAACACAAGCGATTATGAGACTGTTAGATTCTCTGGATTTGGTTTATCCTTAGAGACAGAAAAAACAAAAGTATAGGAAAAGCAAAAATATGAGCAATAAACAATTATGAATACCTGTGAAGATCCAGAAGCCCTGTTGGCAGTTTTGAAGGAATCCTTCATCTCAAGAATTCATAGGAGATGTAAGACTGAAGATTAACAGGGTTTCATTGTAAACATCAATTAAATACTCAATCTTGCTAAGTATCTCACACTAAAATACGGACCATTGTGGAAAAGAAATAGAATTTTTATGTATAGAATGGTGATACTTACATAATAGGGACAAAAGTGTACTTATCCTGTTTTACCTCAATGCAGAGTCAAATCTGCTCTTCTACATAATATAGTCTGGGACAGTGCCTCTCAATTTTTAATGTACCTGGGAATTCTATTAAAAATGCAGATTCAGGCTCAATAGTTCTGGGGAGTGAGCTGAGGTATGGCCTAAAAATCATCTTTATTCTTTGCCTTGAAAAATTATGCTAATTGAAAATGGCGAACAGGAAGTAACAAGCACCGTAAGTATCCTAGTAAGATTTATGTGTGCCAGAGAGTGGGAGATAAATGCTGAAAAAGTCCAGTGGTATGCCACATCATGGTTAGGGGTTCATGGTTAGATAACTCTTCTAAAATATGAGACAAGTTATTCCACCCAACACAATAAAAGGGACACATAGTTTGGTTGGCTTCTTTGAATTTTGGAGGCAATATGCACTACACTTGGTCACCCTTCTTCAGTCCATTTACTTATCCAGACCTGGAAAGGTGCTAATATTGACTTGGATCTTGAATAATAAAGAGCTCTGCAACAAGGCTGGATTTTGTTCAAGCCACCTTACCACTTGGGTCTAATAACCTAACACATCCAGTGATTTTTTTTAAAGTATTTGTGACAGACACAATGTTGTGTGAAACTTCCAAACTCAAATAAGAGAAATCACAGCTCAGGCATCTACAGTTTATGAGTGATGCAATGTGCTCCCTATTCTTCCATCAGCTATTTCCATTTGAAAAGCTTCTAGGGCTGTTGGGCTCTGGTGGGAAATGAATGCTTGACTTTGTAAAATCCTGTGCTCATGGGAATCAAACAGTCCAGGATAAACTGTATGTTATCTGACTGACCCAATCATAAACCTGGATATGCACAGCAGCATTACTTTATAATATGGAGATGGCATATAGTAGATTGAGCCCAAGCCAGGCTGCTCTGGGAGACACAGTAAACAGCTCAAAGGGATGACTTAGTTTAACATAGTACATGTTTCACTGTTTTACCACCATGGAGAAGGAAAAAGGATGAATGTGGTTTAGGTAAATCTGATTATTATACCAGCACCAGCTAGAAGTGGACAGAAGCTATCAAGGAAGCCCTGAAAGACAGTGGTTATAGTAGATGTCATGGTGCACTCTCCAGATTATTTCCTCTGGGACTGAGGTGCTCATTTCTCCTGCTTTTGGGAGTCTTGGCAACCAACTGTTTCCAGTTGAGTTCTTGTCTATCTAAGGCTTGCTCTTAGCTGAAGAAAGTCTACCCACCTAAAGTCAAGCCCTCTACCTGGGAACAGACCAATCCAGTAATTAGTCATGCAGAGGTAGTAAGGCCTGCCCCCATGCCTCAATACAGAATATCTCTGAAGAACCATCCCACTTGCAAAGCCATAGAATCAGCTAAGGTCTTTGTTGTGACTCTATCACTCTTCAAATTCTCCCTCTGCCTGGTTCTGCTTCTTCACTTCATAGCTTCTGATCTTGAGCATGTCCAAATAAATTTCCTGCACACAAATCTTGGAATCTGTTTCCAAAGGTGCCCAATCTGTGACAGTAGGTGTCAAGAGTGGTCTGAGCTGAGGTGCTGGCAGAGTGTAAGGGGACCATAGGATAGGTTGTGAAGTAAACAACAATGTTTACTAACTCAGGCCTTTTAACCAGCCATAGGAGCAGAGTGTTGCAACTTTTGTTTTTTTAACGCCTTTATTGGGGTCTAATTGCTTTACAATGGTGTGTTAGTTTCTGCTTTATAACAAAGTGAATCAGCTATACATATACATATATCCCCATATCTCCTCCCTCTTGCTTCTCCCTCCCACCCTCCCTATCCCACCCCTCTAGGTGGTCACAAAGCACCAAGCTGATCTCCCTGTGCTATGCGGCTGCTTCCCACCAGCTATCTATTTTACATTTGGTAGTGTATATATGTTCATGCCACTCTCTCACTTCATCCAGCTTACTCTTCCCTCTCCCATACTTTTCTGAAATTAGTAAAAAAAATTTATAATTCAACTGGGTTGTGTATAAACTAAGTGTAAATGGATAACTGTGTGAATGAAGAAGTTTTCCCCATTGTCTTATTTTACTGTTCATTTCCATCTCTTCTTTGTTATTTCTACTACATAAGAAAATTTGTCAATATGCACATATGTGAATTAAGAAACAAAACCAAAGACCATGGAAAAGGAAGTCATGGCCAGAGGTAAAAACTGAATTGAATTGCAGGATTTGAATGTCTTTTATTAATCTATGGCATTTCAGAATTACATGTTGTACTATTTTAGAGTGGTTGTTTGACAAGGGCATTTCCAAAAAGTGACACTCCCTCCTGATTTAAATAACATTCTTCTTTCACATTTAAAGATTTATGTTTTAAAAATTCTACTGAATAAAAATGCCTAAAAAACTGCTTTGACATTTAATGATTGCTTGTCTATTATATGCATTTTTGTAATAGTGCCCAGGTCATAAGAATTAATGTATACATCCTTCAAATAAATTCCTTTTAATTCCTGAGGGTTAGTAACAGAAAAAGCTAAGAAAAGACTATTAATATTTATATTTCACCTATCTCATATTAGGTGTAATAGGAGCACACATTTCATAATTCCAGGAATATTATAAGATAAAACAGTGATTCTTAGACGATAAATAGGTTATTTCTTCAAATTTTTGCTGTCAACCAGCAAATTTTGCTTGTTTAAAAGAAGGAAAAGGTAAGAATCCAAAGTAGAAAAGATAAATTCTTTCTTTAAAACTTTATGTTTTAATCAGACGTTCTTTCATTTTATGTTAAATTTTGCTTACCATCCATTTCAAACTCAGAAGAGAAAACTACTCCTTCAAAATATGTTTTGAAAATGGCTGCTTACAGAGAAGGAACTCAGTTGTTTACAAATTGACCCCAATCCATGAAGAACCTACATTAAGAAAGTGGATACAAATCGTACATAAATAGCAACAGTACAAATTATTTCTTGTAATGACCCATTTAGTTAATATGATTATTTGATATTACCTAATACAATCCTGTAGTTAAGTTCTTGCCACCTTTATCTGTTTGCTCATTAAAGATTGGAGTGGATTATGTTGAATACCTTCCAACAAATAAACAGCATTTCATACTGCTGCTCTTGGCACCAGTTTATATGATGACTCGGCAGTTGACAGCCAGTAGTTTTATTAATACCTTCATAGCTATATTTCAACAAAGGAGAGCTTTTGTGATGTATCCCATCAATCACAATTCCCATGTCACCTTTGTGTTATTTTCCAAGCTATACTTATATTGGGCATTATGAAGTGTGTTGGGTGGAGGGGGGGGGAGATAAAAGTAAAATAATGAAGAAATGGAAATAGATTATATTGAGAATTCTCTCTAAAATATTACTTTAAAAGGTTCCTTTGTGAGGTATTTTAATGTTCAGATTCACTGGAGGTATTTTTTGTTAAAGAAATTATCTCAACTTTAAGCTTAAATCCATTATTAAGGGATATAGTAAAGGACTTTGCAACAGTAAAATTTCTTTTCTTAACATCTTTATTGGAGTATAATTGCTCTACAAGGTTGTGTTAGTTTCTGCTGCATAACAAAGTAAATCAGCTATATGTATACATATATCCCCATATCTCCTCTCTCTTGCATCTCCCTCCCACACTCCTTATCCCACCACTCTAGGTGGTCACAAAGCACTGAGCTGATCTGCCTGTGCTATGCGGCCGCTTCCACTAGCTATGTATTTTACATCTGGTAGTATATATAAGTCCATGCCACTCTCTCACTTTGTCCCAGCTTATCCTTCCCCCTCCCTGTGTCCTCGAGTCCATTCTCTACATCTACATCTTTATTCCTGTCCAGGCCCTAGGTTCTTCAGGACAATTTTTTTTTTTAGATTCCATATATATGTGTTAGCATACGGTATTTGTTTTTCTCTTTCTGACTGACTTCACTCTGTATGACAGTCTCTAGGTCCAACCACCTCACTACAAATAACTCAATTTCGTTTCTTTTTATGGCTGAGTAATATTCCATTGTATATATGTGCCACATCTTCTTTATCCATTCATCTGTCGATGGATACTTAGGTCACTTCCATGTCCTGGCTATTGTAAATTGATCTGCAATGAACATTGTGGTTCATGACTCTTTTTGAATTATGGGTTTCTCAGGGTATATGCCCAGTAGTGGGATTGCTGGGTCGTATGGTAGTTCTATCTTTAGTTTTTTAAGGAACCTCCATACTGTTCTCCATAGTGACTCTATCAATTTACATTCCTACCAACAGTGCAAGAGGGTTCCCTTTTCTCCACACCCTCTCCAGCATTTATTGTTTGTAGATTTTTTGATGATGGCCATTCTGACTGGTGTGAGGTGATACCTCATTGTAGTTTTGATTTGCATTTCTCTAATGATTAGTGATGTTGAGCATCCTTTCACGTGTTTGTTGGCAATCTGTATATCTTCTTTGGAGAAATGTCTATTTAGGTCTTCTGCCCATTTTTGGCTAGAGTTGTTTGGTATTTTGATATTGAGCTGCATGAGGTGCTTGTAAATTTTGGAGATTAATCCTTTGTCAGTTTCTTCATATGCAAATATTTTCTCCAAATCTGAGGGTTGTCTTTTTGTCTTTTTTATGGTTTCCTTTGCTGTGCAAAAGATTTTAAGTTTCATTAGGTCCCATTTGTTTATTTTTATTTCCATTATTGTAGGAGGTGAGTCAAAAAGGATCTTGCTATGATTTATGTCATAGAATGTTCTGCCTATGTTTTCCTACAAAAGTTTTATAGTGTCTGGACTTACGTTTAGGTCTTTAATACATTTTGAGTTTATTTTTGTGTATGGTGTTAGGTAGTGTTCTAATTTCATTCTTTTACATGTAGCTGTCCAGTTTTCCCAGCACCACTTATTGAAGAGGCTGTCTTTTCTCCACTGTATATTCTTGCCTCCTTTATCAAAAGATAAAGTGACCATATGTGCATGGGTTTATCTCTGTGCTTTCTGTGTTGTCCCATTGATCTATATTTCTGTTTTTATATTTCTGTTTTCTATATTACTATCTTGATTACTGTAGCTTTACAGTATAGTCTGAAGTCAGGGAGCCTGATTCCTCCAGCTCCGTTTTTCTTTCTCAATATTGCTTTGGCTATTTGGGGTCTTTTGTGTTTCCATACATATTGTGAAATTTTTTGTTCTAGTTCTGTGAAAAATGCCATTGGTAGTTTGATAGGGATTGCATTGAATCTGTAGATTGCTTTGGATAGTATAGTCATTTTCACAATGTTGATTCTTCCAATCCAAGAACATGGTATATCTCTCCAACTCTTTGTATTATCTTTAATTTCTTTCATCAGTGTCTTATTCTTTTCTGCATACAGGTCTTTTGTCTCCTTAGGTAGGTTTATCTCTAGGTATTTTATTCTTTTTGTTGCAATAGTAAATAGGAGTGTTTCCTTAATTTCACTTTCAGATTTTTCATCAGTAGTGTATAGGAATGCAAGAGATTTCTGTGCATTAATTTTGTATCCTGCTACTTTACCAAATTCATTGATTAGCTCTAGTAGTTTTCTGGTAGCATCTTTAGGATTCTCTGTGTATACTATCATGTCATCTGCAGTGACAGCTTTACTTCTTCTTTTCTGACTTATTTTATTTCTTTTTCTTCTCTGATTGCTGTAGCTAAAACTTCCAAAACTGTGTTGAAAAATAGTGGCGAGAGTGGACAACCTTTTCTTGTTCCTGATCTTAGTGGAAATGGTTTCAGTTTTTCACCATTGAGAACGATGTTGCCTGTGGGTTTGTCATGTATGGCCTTTATTATACTGAGGAAACTTCCCTCTATGCCTACTTTCGGGAGGGTTTTTATCATAGATGGGTTGAATTTTGTCGAAAGCTTTCTCTGCGTCTATTGAGATGATCATATGGTTTTTCTCCTGCAATTTGTTAATATGGTGTATCACATTGATTGTTTTGCGTATATTGAAGAATCCTTGCATTCCTGGGATAAACCCCACTTGATCATGGTGCAGGATCATTTTAATGTGCTGTTGGATTTTGTTTGCTAGTAGTTTGCTGAGGATTTTTACATCTGTGTTCGTCAGAGATATTGCCCTGTAGTTTTCTTTCTTTGTGACATCTTTGTCTGGTTTTTGTATCAGGGTAATGGTGGCCTTGTAGAATGAGTTTGGGAGTATTCCTCACTGTGCTATATTTTGGAAGAGTGTGAGAAGGATAGGTGTTAACTCTTCTGTAAATGTTTGATAGAATTCACCTGTGAAGCCATCTGGTCCTGGGCTTTTGTTTGTTGGAAGATTTTTAATCACAGTCTGAATTTCAGTGCTTGTGATTGGTGTGTTTATATTTTCTATTTCTTCTTGGTTCAGTCTCGGAAGGTTGTGCATTTCTAAGAATTTGGCCATTTCTTCCATGTTGTCCATTTTATTGGCATATAATTGCTTGTAGTAATCTCTCATTAACCTTTGTATTTCTGCAGTGTCAGTTGTTGCTTCTTTTTCATTTCTAATTCTATTGATTTAAATGTTTTCCCTTTTTTTTTGATGAGTCTGGCTAATGGTTAATCAATTTTGTTTATCTTCTCAAAGAACCAGTTTTTAGATTTATTGATCTTTGCTATTGTTTCCTTCATTTATTTCTGATCTGATCTTTTTGATGTCTTTCCTTCTGCTAATTTTGGGGTTATTTTTTTCTTCTTTCTCTAATTGCTGTAGGTGTTAGTTTAAGTTGTTTATTTGAGATGTTTCTTGTTTCTTGAGGTAGGATTGTATTGCTATAAAATTCCCTCTTAAAACTGCTTTTGTTGCATCCATAGGTTTTGGGTCATCATGTTTTTATTGTCATTTGTTTCTAAGTATTTTTTTATTTCCTCTTTGATTTCTTCAGTTATCTCTTGGTTATTTAGTAGTGTATTGTTTAGCCTCCATGTGTTTGTATTTTTTACAGGTTTTTTCCTGTAACTGATATCTAGTCCCATAGCGTTTTTGTCAGAAAAGATACTTGATGCAATTTCAATTTTCTTAAAGTTACCAAGGCTTGATTTGTGACCCAAGATGTGATCGGTCCTCGAGACTGTTCCATGTGCCCTTGAGAAGAAAGCGTATTCTGTTGATTTTGGATGGAATGTCCTATAAATATCAATTAAGTCCATCTTGTTTAATGTATCATTTAAAGCTTGTGTTTCCTTATTTATTTTCATTTTGGATGCTCTGTCCATTGGTGAAAGTGGGGTGTTAAAGTCCCCTACTATGATTATATTACTCTCGTTTTCCCCTTTTGTGGCTGTTAACATTTGCCTATGTATTGAGGTGCTCCTATGTTGGGTGCATAAATATTTACAATTATTATATCTTTTTCTTAGATAGATCCCTTGATCATTATGTAGTTTCCTTCTTTGTCTCTAGTAATAGTCTTTATTTTAAAGTCTATTTTGTCTGATATGAGAATTGCTACTCCAGCTTTCTTTCGATTTCCATTTGCATGGAATGTTTTTCCATCCCCTCATTTTCAGTCTGTATTTGTCTGTAGGTCTGAAGTGGGTCTCTTATAGACAGCATATATACGGGTCTTGTTTCTGTATTCATTCAGCCAGTCTATTTCTTTTGGTTGGTGCATTTAATCCATTTACATTTAAGGTAATTTTCGATATGTATGTTCCTATTACCATTTTCTTATTTGTTTTGGGTTTGTCATTTTAGGTCTTTTCCTTCTCTTGTGTTTCCTGCCTAGAGAAGTTCCTTTAGCATTTGTTGTAAAGCTGGTTTGGTGGTGCTGAATTCTCTTAGCGTTTGCTTGTCTGTAAAGTTTTAATTTCTCTGTCAAATCTGAGTGAGATCCTTGCTGGGTAGAGTAATCTTGGTTGTAGTTTTTTCCCTTTCATCACTTTAAATATGTCCTGCCACTCCCTTCTGGCTTGCAGAGTTTCTGCTGAAAGATCAGCTGGTAACCTGATGGGGATTCCCTTGTATGTTATTCGTTGTTTTTCTGTTGCTGCTTTTAATATGTTTTCTTTGTATTTAATTTTTGATAGTTTGATTAATATGTGTCTTGGAGTGTTTCTCCTTGGATTTATCCTGTATGGGACTCTCTGTTCTTCCTGGACTTGATTGACTATTTCCTTTCCCATATTTGGGAAATTTTCAACTATAATCTCTTCAAATATTTTTTCAGTCCCTGTATTTTGTCTTCTTCTTCTGGGACCTCTTTAATTTGGATGTTGTTGCATTTATTGTTTTCCCAGAAGTCTCTGAGACTGTCCTCAAATCTTTTCATTCTTTTTTCTTGATTCTGCTCTGAGGTTGTTATTTCCACTATTTTATCTTCCAGGTCACTTCTCTGTTCTTCTGCCTCAGTTATTCTGCTATTGACCCCTTCTAGAGAGTTTTTAATTTCATTTATTGTGTTGTTCATCACTGTTTGTTTGCTCTTTAGTTCTTCTAGGTCCTTGTTAAACGTTTCTTTTATTTTTTCCATTCTAATTCCAAGATTTTGGATCATCTTTACTATCACTATTCTGAATTCTTTTCAGGTAGACTGCCTATTTCCTCTTCATTTGTTTGGTCTGGTGGGTTTTTACCTTGCTTCTTCATCTGCTCTGTGTTTTTCTGTCTTCTCATTTTGCTTATCTTACTGTGTTTGGTGTCTCCTTTTGGCAGGCTGCATGTTCGTAGATCCTGTTGTTTTTGGTGTCTGACCCCAGTTGCTAAGGTTGGTTCAGTGGTTTGTGTAGGCTTCCTGGTGGATGGGACTAGTGCCTGTGTTCTGTGGATGAGGCTGGATCTTGTCTTTCTGGTGGGCAAGACCACATCCGGTTGTGTGTTTTGGCGTGTCTGTGACCTTATGATTTTAGGCAGCCTCTCTGCCAATGGTTGGGATTATGTTCCTGGCTTGTTAGTTGTTTAGCATAGGGTGTCCAGCACTGTAGCTTGCTAGTCATTGAGTGGAGCTGTGTCTTACCACTGAGCTGCAGATCTCTGCTAGAGCTTTGCCATTTGATAGTACGTGCAACCGGGAGGTCTCTGCTAGACCAATGTCCTGAACTTGCCTCAAAGGCATGGGCCTGACCCTCCCACCTCAAAGGCATGGGCCTGACACTCGGCTGGAGCACCAAAACCCTGTCTGCCACACAGCTCAGAAGAAAAGGGAGAAAAAAAGAAAGAAAGAAAAAAGATAAAATAAAAATGTTATTAAAATAAAAAGCTACTAAAAATAAAAAATTAAAAGTAATAAAAAAAGAAAAAAAGAGAAAGGAGAGAGCAACCAAACCAAAAAACAAATCCACCAATGATAACAAGTGCTAAGAACAACACTAAAAAAAAAAAAAATAAAGAAACATGGATATACATAACCCTAGGAAAAATGGTAAAAGGAAAGCTATACTGACAAAATCACACAAAGAAGCATACACAAACACACTCACAAAAAGAGAAAAAGGAAAAAAATACATATAACTATAAAAAAAATGAAGAAAGCAACCAAATCAATAAACAAATCTACCAATGATAATAAACTCTAAATACTAAACTAAGATAAACATAAAGCCAGAAACAAATTAGATGCAGAAAGCAAATGCCAAGGCTACAGTTGCTCCCAAAGTCCACCGCCTCTGTGTGTAGGTGGAATTTGGGATGATTTGTTGTCTATTCAGGTGTTCCACAGATGCAGGGTACATCAAGTTGATTGTGGAGATTTAATCCACTGCTCCTGAGGCTGCTGGGAGAGATTTCCCTTTCTCTTCTTTGTTCGCACAGCTCCTGGGCTTCAGCTTTGTATTTGGCCCTGCCTCTGTGTGTAGGTCACCTGAGGGCATCTGTTCTTTGCTCAGACAGGAGGAGGTTAAAGGAGCAGCTGATTACAGGGCTCTGGCTCACTCAGGCCGGGGAGAGAAAAGGATACGGAATGCAGGGTGAGCCTGTGGTGGCAGAGGCCGGAGTGACGTTGCACCAGCCTGAGGCGCTCCGTGTGTTCTCCTAGGGAAGCTGTCCCTGGATCATGGGACCCTGGCAGTGGTGGGCTGCACAGGCTCCCATGAGGAGAGGTGTGGAGAGTGACCTGTGCTTGCACACAGGCTTCTTGGTGGCTGCAGCAGCAGTTTTAGGGTTTCGTGCCCGTTTCTGGTGTCTGCGCTGATAGCCACAGCTTGTGCCCATCTCTGGAGCTCATTTAGGCAGTGCTCTGAATCCCCTCTCCTCGCACACCCCGAAACAATGGTCTCTTGCCTCTTAGGTAGTTCCCAACTTTCTCCTGGACTCCCTTCCCACTAGCTGTGATGCACTAGCCCCCTTCAGGCTGTGTTCACACAGCCAACACTAGTCTTCTCCCTGGGATCTGACCTCCAAAGCCCGAGCCTCAGCTCCCAGCTCCACTTGCCCAGGCGGGGGAGCAGACAAGCCTCTCAGGCTAGTGAGCATTGGTTGGCACCGATCCTCTGTGCAGGAATCTCTCTGCCTTGCCCTCTGCACCCCTATTGCTGCGCTCTCCTCCTTGGCTCTGAAGCTTCCCTCCCACCACCCCCTGTCTCCGCCAGTGAAGGGGCTTCCTAGTGTGTGGAACTTTTCCTTCTTCACAGTTCCCTCCCTGTGGCACAGGTCCTATCCCTATTCTTTTGTCTCTGTTTTTTCTTTTTCTTTTGCCCTACCCAGGTATGTGGGGAATTTCTTCCCTTTTGGGAAGTCTGAGGTCTTCTGCCAGAGTTCAGTAGGTGTTCTGTAGGACTTGTTCCACATGTAGATGTATTTCTGATGTATCTCCATGTCTTACTCCTCCGCCATCTTGAATGTCTGCTCGCTACAGTAAAATTTATCTCCAAATGTTCTTCTAAAGTCTTAGAAGGTACACCTTTGATAATTTATTACCTTATTATGTTTTACTGTTATATTCATCTTACATCAAATTTATTATATTAGTGCTATGATTTATACTTGCTATGTTTATAGAACTTTAGAGATTTTTCTAAAATCGATATGGCTAGTACATTTTATGTGGCTGCAAGCATAATTTTTAAATTGTGAATATTTTAAAGGCTTTAGAGATTTGTATAATATATCCTTGCTTTATGAAATAAAGTTCAATATGGATGAATAATTCAATCTATCTCTAAAAGTCTTCATTATTTAAAAATAAAAGAAGAAAATAAATAAGCATATAAATTTTAAATTTAGAGAGTTAATACTTAGGAGGAAGTGAGTAATAAAGATAACAATAGAATCAGAAAGCAACAAGGAGTATAATTATAAATCTAAGTAAATTTTTAATTGTAAGTGAAGAAGTTCAAAAGTTGGTTCTAAAAAAAAAGTCAGTTAAACGTACATTTGCAATCAGGTATAAAAGAGCAAAAGCAATTCACTACCCTACTCCTCAAATATTTGAAAATGAAGAGGGTGTATGAAAACTGAAGAGATTAAAAATATACACTTGACAATTTCCTTGAATTGGATAGGTTATGAATAAACATGTATTATTAACATGAAGCCACAAAGGAATAGATAACTAAATATAACAATAAACTTTATGTCAAAAATCTACCTTCCTAGAAGTTTCTGGGCTTAGACAGTGTTGGAGAATATTATATTCAAACTTTCATTGCAGTGCTTTCTAAATTGTTTTAAACATACACATACACACACACACACACACACACACACACACATATACACACACACAATGGAGAAGTTTCAAATGGCTTTTACAAAGCTAGCATAACCTAATATTAAAGCCTGTCAAATCCTGTCCGAAGTAAGAAAACTCCTCAATAATCACACTTAAAGAGAATAGAATAATCCTAAATACTTCTGACCTCAACATATATTTCACTTCCTCTGAAAACATTCCCTGAGATAACTGTGTGTAACTATTTGTAAAAATGTTTTTAAAAAGCATTATCCTGAGTATGTAAAAATAGATGCATGAAACATATAAAAATTAAAATATATATTCATGCAAAAATTTAAAAAGCATATGGAGCATGCAAAGTATGTAATGTATGTATTTATATGTATGAAAAGCCAAAATACTAACATTGGATTTATCTGTAAGGTGGGATTACACATGATTTCGTTTTCCATTCATGTTGGAAATACTTTGTAATTCTTACTATTTCTGTTGTGCTAAAAGTACATAAGTAAATAACTCATATTATATTTATGATGTTCATCTTATGGAAGAATATATTCCAGAGTGTTACATGATCCCTAGGAACTCATGATGGTAAAAATTATTGCCCATGAGTTAGGTTTTGTTTTTGTTCTTGTGTTGTGCTTTGCCTCTCTGAGGAAGACTCACTAAAAACTCTTCTAAAAACTCTTTGTACTACTTATGTGCCTCAGAGTACCTGCAAGGGAGAGGGAAGATCTACTAGGAGAAAATGGAATTACCAGTCACCCAAGGGGGTGGATGCCAACACAGGAGGTCCTGATCATGTCGCCCTCTGGCTGCTTATTGACAGTTACAGCCAACAAGTGTGTTTTCAGCCTCCACTGACTGTTTAGGGAATGACTCACTGACAGCTCTTTGATTTCACCCTCCCTTACTCCTTACTATTTCCACTTAATGTTATTTTTTTCAGTTTTAAGATCTTACTATTTTTATTTAAATTGCTAACACATACATACGGTAAAAATGAAAATAAATCAGAAGTTACCAAGTGACATATTATGTAAAAGAAAGTTGTCCTCCTTGCCCTGTCTCTTAGTCCATTATACTTCTCAGTGGCAGCCTTGCTTTCCAGTTTTCTATATATCATTCCAGAGATGTTCTCTGCACATCCAAGAATGTAATTTTCTGAGAAAATTAATGTTAGAATGTTATCACACTATTTGACATATTTTTAAAAATTTAACAACATATATTGGAGGTTTTCCCATATTAGGTCATGTAGAATTGCCCGAATTGTGGTAATGACTGCCTTATTAAATGGTTACACAGTAATAAATTTAACTAGTTCTTTATGATGGACATTTAGAAAAAATGAAAAAAGGATGTGAAAAAGAATCCAATGTCATTAAATAAAGGAAAATAGGTCAAACACTCATGATGAGAGAAAATATACTGTGCTAATGTGGGTATGTGTATGTCTGGTGGATTGACAAGTACTCTCATGTATTGTTGGTAGAAATATAAATAGATGAAACTTTTATAGATGTTTTGACCATAGTTAAAGTGATTTTAACTTTTAACCCAACACCTCCATTTTAAACATATAGTTTTGAGAAAAACTTACACAGGAAGTTTATAAATGGTTATGCAATGCAGGATAATTTATAAGACAAAAGATTGAAACCATTTTCAATGGTTTTTAGACTATATTTTCAGGCCAAATGATAGAGGAAGGGAAAGAGAAGCTAAAGAAGACAACACAAGTTTCTAGTTAGTCACTTTTGCTTGGTGAAGACATTTATGATAAGAGAGCTTGGCAGAGCAGAATGTCGGCAATGCAAAAGAAACAGTTTGGATTAGATTGCAGGAGAATTTCTCTATGCTTTCTTATTTCCTTAGAAATCTATCAGCTGCCATCTATGACATAAATCACAGGAAGATCCTTTTTGACCACCTCCTATGGAAATGGAAATAAAAACAAAAATAAACAAATCGGACCTAATGAAACTTAAAATCTTTTGCACAGCAAAGGAAACCATAAAAAAGACAAAAAGACAACCCTCAGAATGGGAGAAAATATTAGCAAATGAAGCAACTGACAAAGGATTAATCTCCAAAATTTACAAGCAGCTCATGCAGCTCAAAATCAAAAAACCAAACAACCCAAGCCAAAAATGGGCAGAAGACCTAAATAGACATTTCTCCAAAGAAGATATACAGATTGCCAACAAACACATGAAAGAATGCTCAACATCATTAATCATTAGAGAAATGCAAATCAAAACTACAATGAGATATCATCTCACACCAGTCAGAATGGCCATCATCAAAAACTCTACAAACAATGAATGCTGGAGAGGGTGTGGAGAAAAGGGAACCCTCTTGCACTGTTGGTGGGAATATCAATTGATACAGCCACTATGGAGGACAGTACGGAGGTTCCTTAAAAAACTAAAAATAGAACTACCATACGACCCATCAATCCCACTACTGGCATATACCCTGAGAACGCCATAATTCAAAAAGAGTCATGTACTGCAATGTTCATTTCAGCTCTATACAATAGCCAGGACATGGCAGCAACCTAAGTGTCCATGGACAGATGAATGTATAAAGAAGATGTGGCACATATATACACTGGCATATTAGCCATAAAAAGAAACGAAATTGAATTATTTGTAGTGAGGTGGATGGACCTAGATTCTGTCATACAGAATGAAATGAATCAGAAGGAGAAAAATAAATACCGTAAGCTAACACATGTATATGGAATCTAAAAAAAAAAAGGTTCTAGTGAAACTAGGGCAGGACAGGAATCAAGATGAAGACATAGAGAATGGATTTGAGGAAATGGGGTGGCGAAGGGGGAAGGTGGGATGAAGTGAGAGAGTAGCATTGACATATATACACTACCAAATGTAAACTAGATAGCTAGTGGGAAGCAGCTGCATAGCACAGGGAGATCAGCTCGGTGTTTAGTGACCACCTAGAGGGGTGGGATAGGGAGGGTGGGAGGGAGACGCAAGAGGGAGGATATATGGGGATATATGTATATGTAAAGCTGATTCACTTTGTTATAAAGCAGAACCTAACACACCATTGTAAAGCATTATACTCCAATAAAGATGTTAAAAAAAAATCTATCAGTTGCCAAATGTATATTAACCTAGCTAGTATGGGTGTATGTGCACCTGACTTTATTTCTCACCCAGAGAACTGGAAGATCTTCCCTTTGGATAACTTGTAGTCATATTGGACACAATATTTATAAAAAAAAATAAAGGTCATTAAAAGAAAGTAAGAAAGGGAAGGTACTCTTGAAAATCTACTCACTTTTGTCATTAGTCTGGCATTGGCAAACTGCCTAACTCCCAATGACTGCCACCAAGAGGGCCTATTCCAAATCTGATGGTCCCTTAATTCTAGGAAACTGATTCATGTTGGAAAACCCACTCTCCTGGGATTCCCAGTCTTGTTCCTCCTTTGCCTCTCATGACCTGTGTGACATAGGGCAACTCTCTCAACTTCTTAGGGTCACCTCTAAAATGAAGCCTAGATAATTACTAACTTCTTCTAGATTCTGCCTTCTTCTTGTTTCTGGTTTCTCATTTCTTTACAAGTCCTGAGGGGATACTAGCAGTAGTCAGCATTCTAAAAGCAGGATTTGGTAATTATATCCACTGTGTAAGCAGAGGTTGCCTGTACTGAAACATATGCCCTCGTGCTATTTAAAGCTGTATGCATCAAAGTGCTATTTTTCAAAACTTGAGATGATGTTTTCTGCACGCCTATGGATTCTAGATAGAATAGAAACACTAAAATATGATTACTTCAACACACATTTTACTTCAGCTTAAAGTCATTAAATGTTTACTATTTTCATTTATAAATAAACCAATATCCCACATAAATGACATTTATCCTTGTGTTACCCTTGTGTCAGTTTGATCTAAAAAGCTGTTTTGAGGGAAAGCTGTAGAATTGGGCAGATTACACAGTAGATATCTACTTACTGGAGAACTCAGAACCATCTCAGGAGCTTTCTGTGACAGTGCAGGCTGATTGTGTTTTTTGTACATCCCTCTATTCCATTCAATGTTGGTTGTTTGCTGGCCAAATTTCAAATAGATGTTTAGGTTCAAACCAGGTCTCATTTAAGTTTGCTATGTCCCTAGGCAATTTAATTGTACTTTCACAGATTCAGGCTTTGTGTACTGAAATTTCAGACAATTATTTATATCATAATAGATCACTATTATGAAACAGTCTATGTTATAGGCAGGACACAGTGTACAGAACATTATATTAGGGAGAAGTACTCCTCACTGCTCATGACCATCACAAAAGAATTTAAAACAGGAATTAAATGGGCAGCACGATATATAGAAAGAAGATAAGAAAGGATGAAACATTTTTTTCTCTTTTTATTTTCTATTGCTTTGAAATGAGTTCGACTTGAAGAATAAGTGAAAAATAACTGTATATAAATTAACCAAAAGGCTTAGAGTTTTAGTAAATACATATCTATCTTTCATAAACATCCTATGGATTAACAACATGGTCCTTTATTTTGTTCTGGTTTTGATTTTCTGGGAGGGATGTTTGCTGCATCTTTATATTATCTTCAATCTGGGATTCTAATAAATTTGGGTGCATGAGGAGACACAATATGTCTCCATCCCAGCGTGTTCTGCTGACTGTGTATATTTGGCCCTTTGGGTGCATATGACACCTGAATGCAGACACACAGCTGAGAAGCAGCAAGCAGAGCAGACAATGTGCCACAGACAGGACTGGAGTCACTTCTGGGCACTCTTCATTCATGTGGCAGTGTGCAGGTTTTATGTTCATGTTCAATAACTCACATGCTGTTATGTAACTGCACATGTATGCTTTTGGGTGTATGTATGTACATGTATGTGTCTATCTGAAAAGGTAGTAAACTTGAAGAGGGAAGCAACTACGATTTCTATCTTTTTGTACAATTCCCTGACATTGGTACCTGGTATTGAAAAGGGATAGGGCAGAGATTTGTAGTCCCCCCCTGGCCCCCCCAGAAAGATTTAATTATTCATGGTGTGATTTTCCAATTCATGCCTCAAATTTTTCAGAACTCCAACATCATCATTTATTCAACAGACATGTATTTAGTCTTTACTATGGGCCAATCACTGCCCTGGACACTAGGAATATTTCTGTGAACAAAATAGAAGCATATAAGGAGCATATACTTTAGTATAATATCACTAATAAAACATTATTTTCTCTGTCCCTATCTAAACATACTTCTAATATTCCTAAATCTCTAGCCAAATGTATTAAATACTTTATGATTAGTCAGTAATCACAGGATTCTGTGCTTGGTGCTCTTCATATTACAAATACAAAACATGGTCTTTATAATTAAGTATTTATAATCAAGTAATACACTGATTTGAAAAGATACATGTACTCAGTGTTCATAGCAGCATTATTTATTATTGCCAAGATATAGAAGCAACCTAAGTGTCCAACAACAGATGAATGGGTAAAGAAGATGTGGTATATATACACAATGAAATATTACTCAGCCAAAAAAAGAATGAAATTCTGCCATTTGCAACAATGTGGATGGACCTAATGGGTATTATGCTTAGTGAAATAAGTCAGACAGAGAAAGACAAATACTCTATAATAGATTTATTTTAACTGAGTAAAATAATCTTAAAGATTATATGGAAGACCAAACACTTTAATCAAGAAAAGTATCATAAGGAAGATCAACAAAGGGAAACTTGCCTTTCCAGATATCAGATCATACACTTATGACACTGTAATAAAAATAATAGGAATTAATATAGGAATAAATGAATAGATCACAACAGAATAAAGAATCTAGTAGTTGTCTCCACTATCAACAAAAATTTAATACAGTATTCTTAAATAATTATAGTAGTAATTCAATATAGTTGAAAGAAGACAAACTATTTAGTAAATAATCCTGCAACACTCCATACCCTGTGGAAGATCATATAAAAATGGACCTTTCCTATACTATAAACACAAAATAATTCTAGATTTTAAAACCTTATGTAAATAAAATTAAACAGTTAAAATATTTCCAAAGAATATAGGATCATACATATACAGTCAGGGAAGAGAAATTCTTAGCTGAAAAGCCAGAAGCTATATAAGAAAAAAAATAGGCAAAACCATTTCCATTAAGATGTAAAATTCTGATAAAATTCTATTAGGAAAAAGTAATTAGAGAAAACATAGGTAGGAAGAAAAGACATTTGTAAACAGGTGACAAAGTATTATGTCTATAATGTCCAAAATATTTTAAAAATTGACAAGAACAAGGTGTGTTATCAATAAAACCCTGGGTAGAGCACATGAGTACATAATTCACAGAAAGCAAATCCAAATAGTAATTACATGAAAATTCATGATGATTGAACTAACCAGTAGCCAGAAAAATAGTATGTAAATTACATTAAACTGGCAAAGGAGAGTAAGAATAGTCGTACAAGAAAACCTTGTACCACTATTCCTGGTCTTGAAGAATAGCGGTACAAGAAAACCCGTTGGAGGTAGAACTTCAAGTAGGACAATTGCTGTCATTTTTGCCTAGAAAGAGAGATTCTCAGAGACTTCAAAGGAACATGATTGGAAAAGTGGTGACAAAGATGTCTGAGGAAAACATATGGGAATGGAAATGCACTAGAAGATATTTGTGTCCCATGGGCAGGCATACTCACCAAGGAGACCCAGTGGGTAAGATGACCTATTCTGTGAATGCCAGTCCATCTCTTTCCCTATGTGGGTTCCCAATGGATGTGAAGAGAGTAAACATGGCGGTAGGGATGCTGGTTATGCATGGGCTCAGCAACTTGGACTCTCATTTACCAACATCAATACGGCAACAGCCATTCTGAGTGCCTAATCTTCCAGCAGCAGAGGACAAAACTGAGTTTCCAGTATGGCACCAGTTCCAGATGATCAGCCAACCACCTGGGATTAAGTTGTTAATATAGGTACTCTTCCATCAGGGAAGGAGCAGTTCTTTGTTTACACTGAAGCAGACTTTCATTTTATAGCAAGTAAAATGTGGCAAAAGGCTAACGCTCTTAGAATTAATTAACTTTACCATGTTAACTGGTAAAATACTTAAATGGACTTTTGATGATTCAGTTATGGCACCAGCTGGGTGACAGCACCCTGTGAGGGCTGGGCTAATGTTTTCCAGGATGTGTTGTGTGCTTCTTCTATGATGCCTTTCCCCCCCAAAAGGCAGGATTGATGGTTCCAGGAATCAAGGGCTGTAAATGTGAGTAGCTCCTTTTATTATTATGCCTAGTGATCCAATAGTGAATATATTTGCTTCTTGTACTCACAACTGTGGGTTCTGTTAGTTTTGTTCCCAGGGAAGGAATGCTTCCATGGGGACATAGAAATAGTTCCATTAAACTGGAAGCTGACATGCAAATTGGCCATTTTGACCTCCTCATGATATCGAATCAAAAGGCCAAAAGGGATTGACTCTCTTGGTGAGTGATTGATCATAATTATCAAAGGAAAATTGAGTTGCTATTATACAATGGAGATAAAGAAGACTATGTCTGAAATGCAAGAGATCTTCTGAGGGTCCTCTTACAATTTCATGTCCTATGATTAAAGTCAACAGAAAATTACAACCAAACCAGGCACAATGACTAAAGATCCAATCATTAAAGAATGAAAGTTTGACACACCCTAACAGACAAGAGAACACAACCACTGAAGTGCTTTCTGAGGGCAAAGGGGATACGGACTGCCAAAGGAAGAAGTAAGTCATACATACCAGCTACAAGTATGAGTCCAGTGTAGAAATGAGGATTGTAATAATTATGAGTATTAATTCATTATTTTCATATTGATATTTCCTGTGTATATTGACCATTTTTCCTTCTCTCTTATTTTCCTATTATGTAACATAAATATTTAAAAATTGCAGCTTGATATCTCAGTGTCATCAGAAACTCTTCAGGGTCTAAGATTTTACCCTACTTGCATGCTAATAGTCTAGCTGGTTTCATAATTCCTGGCAGAAAACACAAGATGCTTGGATTAGAGACAAAAGACAGTTTTTTTCACTCACAGTAGTAACACTAGCCAGAATAACAGCCTTGTGCCAGCTCTTCAAGCCCCAATTTCTACAGGGTGATGTGCTGAGAGATAAGTGTTGCTTGCTCATTGCATTACACACATATACGAATGGAACACTGATATTAGGAATCCTGGATCTTATAAAAGGAGCTGTTAGTCAGCCTGATCATATTCCCCTCTGCAGAGAAACATTTTCTTACTCTAGAATGCAATCTGCCTCTGGGAAGAGTGATACTTCTACCTTTACTATCCTAGAATATGGATATCTGTATCTTCCAAACATCCTTGAAAACACAGTCCAAAGAAATTAGCTGTTAAGGCCTTTGAAGACATGCACAAACATTTGAGACTTATGAAGAATCATCTTCCCAAACTCAATATTTAAGTTATAGGATGACCAAAAGGCAAGAGGGGCTCAACTCAAAGAAGGAACATCATCTAAAGATGGATAAAGGTACTTGTGTCTTCTTCTTGGGAGAGGTTGCCATGTGATTAATTGTACAAGGGAGATTGCATCACATTTGCTAGAAGCATGATTTAAGTATTGTCTTTAAATGTTGAGTGTGGTTCAAAGAGGTACCTATATATGAGAACTGATCAAGAGGTTGATTGTGGTGCTTGTTGATTGTGTCAACTTAGGTTAAGTTGAAACTACATTTCTCTAAATGTCCTTCTGCTATGGTTCTAGGTCAGGGTGTCCCACAAGAGAAATTTGCATGGGATTTGGAAGGTGAAAGTGAGTCAGCAGGCTCTACTTTCTGAAAGTCAATGTAGGGCACCAGATCCGCTGCAGCCTTTTCATGTTGCTGTGAACTTGCTAGTTCATCTTGTTGATAACATAGCAGCCAGGCTGAGGAGCCCTCCAGATTCTACTGGATCTTCCACTTCAGTATTTCCAAGTTTGGGAGCAAGTATATTAACGGCTCTGTGGCAAAGTGTACCAGTTTTCCTGTGGGTCACCTGTGTCAGGTTAGAAGAAAATTAGGTGTGAGTTCCGGTTTAAATTCATGGGTTCCAGTTTATCTGAATGGGCTCCAGTTGATCCCCAATCTGTCCAGTGCAGCTTTCCTTCCTAACTGTTGACCCTGATAACCAGCAGTGACTTACACACAGCATCCGACACAGGTGACAAGCCTTTCCATGGACCTTCTCACCAGCTCCCATAGTTGTATAAAATCTAATCCTTATAATAAATTCCTTATTACATGCGGTTCTACTTCTCTGATCAAACCCTAAGGGATTCAACTCCCAACTTTATTTTAAGCTGAATTCCTTAGGCATTATTTCTAATAATATTTCTATTACTTTGTAACATTAATTTAATTCTCTGTAATATTGTAGATTTTAATCTTAAATAGTTAGAACCATATTTCCATCCTTATAAGCTATAAATAGAAGACATTAATCATATTCTGAAGAAATATCCTATGTTTTCTATTGCTCCAAACATAAGAGTAATACATAAATATTATTTCTCATAAGTAAATGAGAACTAGGCCCTACTCAATAATAACTAATAAAAAAATGAATATATTATTGTAGGAAACCTGGCTACACTGAAACACTAGAAAGCACTTGAATGTGTTGGATCATAGGAGAATAAAATAAGAGAAAAAAGAACAGGAAAGAGAAAAGAATACAGAATGAAGCAGCAAGGTAAGGAAGAAAAAATAATATTTCCCCAAATCTAGAATTGATTGCCTTCCATTCTCTAGGCAAGAAATACATGGAATATATATAGAGAGAAATCATTTTCTTTATTACTCATCTACTGCAATAAATGAATATGGATTTTTGGATAAAGTTTAGAGACCTACATGGTTGATCTATAAATTAGTCACCACCACTTTATTACCTCCTTTGCTGTCTAGAATTTTCTATGACTTGGCTAAGCCAAGGTCTTCTTCCCCTCATTTTTCTGATAGTAGCCATCTTATGCCATCATCAGCATTCTTTATCCCGACCAACTAAGAACCCTCTATTGTCCTCTACCAACTTATTCTACCTCACATCAAACATGGACAGGCATGCATGCACGCGCACACACTCACACACCCACAATTACATTCAGGGGGATTTTAAAGTTTACGGGAAATAAAAAGCTATTAATGGAGTAGCAATTCACCTTTTCCTCTACTTTTAGCACTTTCATATACTACTTTTAATATATTTTCCCCTAAATTTATATTTTAGTTTATGGAGTCTTTAGGGACAAGCTCTTCAAAAGAAAATTGCACAATTATCAAGGTTTGTATACTTCACTGACTCAGCCCAAAAGAGATGCCAATTTATGCCAGTTAAGATGAAGAACTTTGCAAAAATCACAAAGTCACAATGATTTCGGTCATAGTAGATCTGCTGAATGAGTCAATAAAACACAAAAGCAGGGCTTCTTTGTTCTCACCATTTATATAGAATCAATATGCTAAAAAAGAAAAGCAACACCCACTCTAGATTTAAAGAGGAGAAATAACAAGAAGGGGATGGATGAGGAGAGTCAGAGTTAGAGGAACAGGGAAAACAACCATGAGCAGTAAGACTACTAAATCGTCTTCATTTATTCATATATGTAAAATGCTTCATTCATCCTAAGTACCATCATGGGTTGAGGCTACTAATCAAAATAAAATTCATGCAAATATATGTACATGATTCGCAGATGAGCCATGGCCTCCAGGTTTTTGGAAATTTGCCAGTATTGTCCTTGATAAAGCAAAGTTTAGGCCCTTCCTAAGCTCTGAAATTGTCATTTCTTTGTTAGAAATGCAGAGTTCATAAACAGTGATGAGGGTAGAGAGTGAAATTGGAGTGAGGGATTTTAATCTAGTGACAATCTTTATAAGAAGAACATACCCAGGTTTTCCTTACACCGCAGGAGTTATGAGCTCTGGAATATTTAAATATTTCCAAATATAAAAGAATCACATCCAGCACAAAATCAGTATGAAGGAATATGTTATTCTTTCATAAACAGATTTTTAAATTGTAAGCAGATTGTGACTCTTTAAATTTCTGAGTATTAAAACAATTTTATCATTTAAAATTTATCTCATCAAATGTTCTATGGGATATTGTTAATTATAACTGGGTTATCTTCCTTTGTTCAAATGAGGGACAGACACTGCACAGCAGTAATTGTATATTATTGGTTCCATATTGTTCCGGATTATTTGGTGATCTTGAAGGTGGACATGCTGTCCCTGAGAAATAGTGTCATGTATTTGTCAGGGTGAGTATTGGGTAAATAAGTTGGAATTAAGAGGGAATTAATAAAGTTTATAAAAATTCAATAAAATATTCATGAATATAGGGTACATTTTTCATTCAGCCATTCATTCATCCCACAAGTATTATTAAGGTATTGAAGTAAGGTGCTAGGAACATAATGATTCATGAGATACAATCCCTACCTTTAAAGTACCAAAAACCCAGTGGAAAAGATAGACAAGTAATCAAAGTATAGGTGCATGTAATTAAAGACATAACAGAAGAGCACTGGGTGCTGTGGCTTGTCAAAGAAAAGTGCAAACCATTTTACACAGATGGCATTTATTTTAAAAAATCTCCAAAGATGGCTACCATCGTTTTCTTCCTTCCTTGTAGACATTTGGTGTTCCTTCCTTCAAGAGGTGGAAGAGTGTCTTTCCCCTCCTGCATAAGTCAGGGTTCCTCAGAAAAACAGAATCAATAATACACACCCACACGCACCCACACGCACACACACACACACACACACACACACACACATCTCCTAAGATATTTATTTTAAAGACCATTTGAAGAATGTGACTTAAAGTCAACTTGAAGAATGAGAAAGAGCCAGTCTGACAAAGAGCAAAGAAATGAATGCTATAGACAAAGGTGTGGCAAGTGCAACGGACTTGGGTAGAAGAAGTTGGCAAGGTTAAAGCAGTGAAAGAATGTCAGTGTTTCCTGAGCAGAGTAACCCAAGAGAAGAGTGGGAAGATGAGGCAAGAGAGGAAGGAGAGGCTTGTTTATGCAATACTTTTTAGGATATGGGAAGGAATTTGGCTTTTATTCTTATGACTATTGTAAATATGGGAGTGTATTAGCTTTCTATAACTGCTGTAACAAATTACCACAAATTTAGTTCTTAAAACAATACACATTTATTATCTTAACAGTTCTTGAGGTCAGAAGTCTGAAATGGCTCTCAATGGGCTGAAATTAAGATATCAGCAGAGCTGTGATCCTTTCTGGAGTCTCTTTGGGGTACCTATTTCCTTGCCTTTTCCAGTCTCTAGAGGACATCTGCATTCCTTGGCTTACGGCTGCTTCCTCCACCTTCGAAGTCCACAGCATAGCATCTCCAAATCTCTCTCTGACTCTTCTTCCTCCCACTTTTGATTACGTTGAGCCCACTCAAACAATGCAGGAAAATCTCCTCATCTCAAGGTCAGCGGATTAGCAACCTTAATTCCACCTACAACCTGAATTCCCCTTTGTCAGATAACCTAACATATTCACAGGTTCTGGGGATTAGGATATGGACATCTTCGGGGGGCCATTATTCTTCCTGCAAAAAGATTGGCAAAGTGGGAGTCATCATGGAAGAAACGGCGGAGATGTCAGACTGGGTTGATTTTCATATAACCAGAAATTGTACCCATATCTATATTTATGTATACAGACACATCCAACTACAATGAGAGACTAACATTTTACTAAAATAAATCATTTTTAAATATTGAAAATAAGAAATCCTCCTAGTTAATTCTGATTGCCTAGTAAAAGCTTTTGTAACCAAGTCATGCAAGGGAATCTAGCTTTCAACCAGGCTTACAGAATACTCATAGAAGCTGAATGTATAGTTCAAATTATTATTTGACCATCAAAAATTCTGATTGGATGACTTTGGGGTCAATTTTATTAAAAAAACAAAACTAGCAGTTCCTGGATTTTAGCGTTAACAACATCTTCTCTTGTTGGAAGCCTGTCTCTGGAAACAGGGATTTAAGAATGACTCCGCTACTCTGTTACCTTTGCAGAATAGGCTGATGAGAGAAAGCTCCAGCTTTTCAAAGCCTACCTCTAAATCATGAACCATATCTTCAAAATGATTGAAATTCTTTTTGAGAAATTTTGGTAGAAAGGGGGTGAGACCAGGGTCTCACTGTGGTCAGAATTCTTCTCCTAAGAGGCACATATTTGACGAAAAATGTCTGCTTTACAATTTTTGGATTCAATAGTATTAATTGTATTTACTGCTCTATAGAACTGCTTTATTTTGATAAGTGTAACAAGACTCGAGGATTGATAAATATTTAAAGACATTCTTGTTGTAATGTTCAACCTAGCTAGAGCCATGCAATTTTGAGGTGAGGGAATTTACTTCCATCTGTTAGCTTTGTAAAACCCATGGTGACATTTAAAAAAAAACATATTTATTTGCTAGAAATAATTTTATTACTCCTGTTGGTTTATGAATTCCAAAAAGCGGAACCAAGAACCATTCCATTTGCCTCTGTCGGGTTTCACCTGCAGTACATTTAACTGTAGGGAAATTCTCCTTTGTTGAGTTCCCCAAGTTTGCTAATGTTCCTGATTTTCCAGGAAGTGATATTATTTACTATATATAAGGGTAGGACCTCATAAGTCATAGAATAGGTACAGATGAGTTTTTCAAAAGAATTTTGTGTGTGTTATTTCCACACTACCCTTTTAATTTAATTGTGGGCTTGCTATAACTAATTAACAAGATTTGTTTCTAAGTGTATTCTTTCTTACATATTTTGTTTATTTGATTCTATACTGGCGGGAAGTAGGTTGTAGTTATGCAAGTAACTACATTATACCATGAAAAGTAAAGAAGCTCAGTAAAAGCATTTGAATGCTTTTGAACATTGTTCTAGACAGTTTTTCAGACAAAAACTACCAATATGCATTATTATTCTATATAATTATTATTCTTTACTTATAGGGTTACAATCTATAACAAGTTTGTGTGTGAAATATCTTTCTTGAATTTTGAGTGGTCGGAACCAGTTACAATGAGGAAAGTGTTTTATTCAGTTTGTACAAATTTATTTTACTAAAATTAAGAATCTTGGAAATTATTTTTAAATTGGTCTGGCAGAGCAACACAATCAAAATATCAAATGCTTGTCAGGGAGATAACCTTTTACAACTTTATCAAGATAGGGTAGGTGTTCACATGATTTGAGACACTGTCTCCAGTTCACAAGAGGTCTTTAAAAGACATCAATTTTTATAATTCAATTTAGTTTAACACATATGTTTATATCCTCATAACCTTAGATAATTTATGGAAATAATAATAATTGATCTTCCCTATAAACCTAGCATAGGAAATTTAGCAAATTTTAAACAATGAGACTTGCCATAAAAAATTGTAACCAAGTAACATGCTTGCTGTGACAGAATGCAAAAATGGCCAGAGATTATTCTACCCCTTTATGCATCTTGCTCTTTGTAATGTGACTTTGCAGCTCTATCCATCAAGAGGTGGAATTCATTTTTCCACCTCTTGAATGTGGGCTTGGTTATGTGACTTGCTTTGGGCAAAAATGGATATCATCAAAGGTAACATAAAATGAAGCCAGAGAAACACTGCACACTGAGAACTTCTCTTGCGACTCTTAGGTATTTTGCCATGACTGAATAAGTCCATGTTAATGTGCTGGATGATGAGAGACTCATGCCAAAATCATCCCCCCCCCTCAAAATGATATCAAACCTACTGCCAGATATGTAAACTAGGCTATCTAAAAATTTCTAGCACCAGACTGCTAGACCAGAGAAGAAGAACCAGCAGGCAAACCACAGAATCATAAAAAATTATAAATGTTTATTGTTTAAAGCAAATTTTTAACACAGCAAAAGCTAATGATGTAAAAACTGGTATCTGAAAGAGAGTGTTGCCCACTTTAGGTTATGTTTCCATAACAATTTGCATATATATAATATTGGCTTTGGATTCAGGCTGTAGATGGAGGTTGAAAAACAATGAGGCAACTGTTAGTAGAGACTGAAAAAAATGGTAACCATGTTATGACACAGTAGAACATTTTGCAAAACTTTCATTTACAGGAACTTGGACAGAAGACCCTTTATAATAATACCTCTAAAAGTTCTAAGTTAAACATAAGAGCACTCAGCAAGGCAAATAGGCTCCTAATAAACCTAAGGACATTTTTTTTTCTACAGCAGCTTGCCACATCCAAAGTAGAGAGAGCCCTGCCTTGAAAAAATGTGGTTGCAAACTTTAGGAGTAGAGAATTTTAGGACTCACATGGAGTAGATGTGCATCAGATTCATAGGCAATCCATGAAGTTTTAAAGACCAATATACTAACAAAAGAACTGCCTGCTTGGATGAAAGGGGATTGCAATAGTTCAAAAAGAAGTTAGATTTCTGGGCTTCTAACATTCTGTGGATAGAAATCAGAATGAGAATCACAGACATTTCTTACCCGAAGAGATGAAAACCGTAGAGGTGGAGCCAAGAGACTCAGAGGATTGTGGACAAACACATTACTCTCAGGGAGCAGAAATGGACTCTAATCAAGGAACATCCCCAGACCCAGAGTTGGGGAACCTTTTAACATGTGCCTGGATGGATTATAGAATTGGTTCAGACCAAGAACTCCTCTGTGCCTCCCATTCCTTTCCTTTTTGATTAGAAGCAACTATTGCAGTTCTCTTGCTCCCTTCTCACCATATTAGGTTAATTGGCAGCAGATAACTTACGTTTTTAGTTCACAGTTGTCTGGATGAAGAGCAGCTGCACCCAGTGAGCCACATCTACATTTAGACAAGAAGCAGATCATGAGAACTTGAACTTCAAGCCAGATGCCATAAATGGCATAACTGAATCAGACTTTTGGCATCTGGGAAGGGTGGGCATATGTTACACACAGTAAGAATAATTTGTGGCCAGAAGGTAGTCTGTGATAGATTGCAAAAATTGCTACAAATTTTCCATCTGTTTAGCATATCTCTTTGCATTCTGATTTTACAGCTCCTCCCATCAAGAGATAGGTCTGTTTCTTGAATCTAGCTCTTGAATCTGGGCTTGGTCACGTGACTGGCTTTGGCCAATGACATACTAACAAATATGATACAAGCACAGACTCTAAAGGACTTGCGTACTGGAACTTGTTCCCATTTTCTGTACTTGGAACTCTGCAACTACGACCACATCAACAGTCCTAGCCTGTTGGATGATGATAGTCAAGTCGTCTCCATCACCACATGTGACATTGAGCCAACTGCCTGAGGCCATCCTAGAGCATCCAGCTTCAGCTGAGATAGCCAGACAAGAGAAACTGCTCACCTAATCCATTATCTCATATAAAATAGTAAAAGTATTATTGTTTGAAGCCACTAAATTTTGAGGTGTTTTGTGATCCATTAAAAGCTAACTGATATACTGTATTCCTCACTGCAGTAAGATAGAAGATGCATAGTTCATTTAAGAAAAAATCAATAAGCCAATGTAATTCATTGAAAGAGTTATCTTGATTAAAAGGGATAGTACACAAATGAGAATGCTTACAGTTCTTCCAGATTTATTTGTCAAATATGAACAAAGAAGCTTTCACTAGTTCATTTAATGACTGTTAATAGCTTAATGTAAAAGTATTTTTTTCATGTCTAGAAATCAACCTTTAGCATCACAGTTTGACTTTTCCTGAACATGCAGCGAAAGATTCTTTTTCTTTATGGGACAACACATTTAAAGCACAAAAATTCAGTTTTTTTACTTATCTCCTTTAAACTTAAGAAATCATAATACAGTTTATTAATCCCTTCCTGAGGAAGGCAAAACTATACCAATTTGCTTTCTCAGGAAATATTTAACATGCATACAATGAAAGGATCTTATCAAATTTTGGTCAGGCTAGAGAACTTTTGTGTTGCCTCATGCCTCCAGAATATGTCATTTTTCCTAGTGTTGAACCTTGAATATTTATTTAGATTGGATTGGAGTGTATAAGCTAAGAAAGTGTGGGGTATGGAGTTTATCATTAAAGAATATTTCTACCTATTTTTTCCATATAAAAGAAAATTATAGAATTTTAAAGATTTCTTGAACAGTATAATTAACAGAAGGTCATGAAGCTTCAACCAAACCAGAAGATCATTATCATTCCATTTACCTTCTTTATCAATATACTTTTCAGTCTCCTTCAAATAAATGTTGACATCAAAGCAAGGCCCTTTGTTCTCTAAGCCATGCCAAATCTGCTTCTATTTCTTTATTTGCACATCTTTCCATCCTTTTGACAATAGATCTACCTGTTTTATTAGGTATCCCTATAGTTCATGAAAATGAGAGTCTTATGATCTATAAACTTTTAAGGATATTTCCAAATGAAAATGACATTAGTGGGGCTTCCCTGGTGGCGCAGTGGTTGAGAATCTGCCTGCCAATGCAGGGGACACGGGTTCGAGCCCTGGTCTGGGAAGATCCTACATGCCGTGGAGCGACTAGGCCCATGAGCCACGATTACTGAGCCTGCGCGTCTGGAGCCTGTGCTCCGCAACAAGAGAGGCCGCGATAGTGAGAGGCCCGCGCACCGCGATGAAGAGTGGCCCCCGCTTGCCACAACTAGAGAAAGCCCTCGCACAGAAACGAAGACCCAACACAGCTATAAATAAATAAAATTAAAAAAAAAAATGACATTAGTAAAAGGAAGTAGAATTGCAGACCTTGGATTGTACGAAGCTAAGTCCCTTTCTTCTGTAAAACTGACAGAGGCTTTTCTGAGTCACAAGCAATGAAAAGTGATTGTGTTAGACAACTTAAGAAGGATTGATTACCGGAAGGGAGAGAAAGGTAGGAACCACAAATCATTTCCATGTTCCTGATGTTAGCAACTTAGAAGAAAGTTTTGCTGATATTAATGGGAAGGAAAATGAAGGAGGAAAAGATTTAAGGGAAGAGGAAAATGAAGAGTCAGTTTTGGATATATTACATTTTAAGAGCTTGTGATACATCCAAACAGAGACATCAGGTAGGGAAATGGATATATGAGTCTGGATCTCAGAAGAAATTTCAGGGCTGGATATATAAATTTGGGAGACAATAAAGCTGATGGAATAGATGAGATGACTCAGAGAGAGAGAGTTTAGGGAGAGACCACAATGAGGCTTAAAACCGAAGCCTAAGAAATCATTTGACATAAACTCACAGAAGGCCAAGTATTTGGATGCTTTTATATTTTTATTTAAGACACTGACATACTCAAAGGAATTCTACAGGAGGTGAGAAATATGTACTAGGATTAGTCAATAATGATGCGTTTATCACAATAGTAGAAGACCAGGAATGATTTACCTAAGCTGGAAAATAATTGAGTAAATTATGAACATCCTTATGATATTTCAATTGAGTGTAAAAATCTCATTGTAGTAGAATTTTTTGGCATGGAAAATTGTTGACAACATATTAATAAGAGGGAGAAATAGACTGTACATTCTTTGTGTAGAATAAAATATTATTTGAAAATAAATATAAACATAATATAAAAAAAAGACTAGAAGTACATGTAGAAATATTGAGTGGTTATTCCTTGGCACTGTGAATATAGATGTTTCTGTGTTTTCTTTTTTCTTTGCTTTGTGGTAAAGGTTTACTGCATTGAGCACAACCATGCTTAAAAAAAGATTCTCTGCAGAGTTAAAATAGAAAAGAATGATAATAGTAATAATAATAATACACCAAACATTTGCAACAAAGGGGATGTAGGAGGAAATGTCTGTGAAAATGACATTAGAGTTTTTGAGTGCTTGATTTTTGCTAGGTACTATGCTATGCTAAGTGCTTTATGTGGACTATCTCATGCAGTTCTTATAAAAATCATGTAAGATGGTTGACTATTATTATTAGCTTTTTTAAAATTTTAAGAAAATTTTATTAAGACTATTTTTAAGAGCAGTTTTAGGTTCAGAGCAAACTTTGGGGGAAGGTAGAGATCTTCCATATACCTCCTGCCTCCATATCTGCATAACCTCCCCCATTATCCACATCCCCCGCAAGAGTGGTACATTTGTTGCTACTGACGAGCCTACATTTACACATCATAACCACCCAAAGTCAAGTTTACATCATGGTTCACTCTTGGTGTTGTTCATTCTATGAGTTTAGATAAATTTATAATGACATGTATCCATCATTATGGTACCACACAGACTATTTTCACTGCCCCCTAAATACTCTGTGCTTCACCCATTCATCCCTCACTGCTCCCAACCCCCAGAAACCTCTGCTCTTTTTACTGTTTCTATAGTATTGCCTTTTCCAGAGTGTCACATATTTGGAATCATGCATTCTGTAGCCTTTTACTTCTTTCACTTAGTAATATGCATTTACAATGTCTCCATGTCTTTTCATGGCTTGATAGCTCATTTCTTTTTAGTACCGAATAATATTCCATTGTCCAGATGCATCACAGTTTGTTTATCCATTCACCTACTGAAGGACATCTTGGTTGCTTCCAAGTTTTGGCAATATGAGTAAAGATGCTTTACATCTGTGTGTAGGTTTTTGTGTGGGCATGTTTTCAACTACCAAGGAGCGTGACTGCTGGATCATATGGTAAGAGTATGCTTGGTTTTGTAAGACAGTACCAAACTGTCTTCCAAAGTGGCCATGCCACTTTGCATTCCTACCAGCTATTATTACCTTTTAACAGCTGAAAAACATGAGAATTAGAGAGTTTACATTACTTGACCAATATCACACAACAAAAAGTTAGAAGAGCTGGGATTTGTGCACAAACATGTTTAATTCCAGAGAGAGCACTGCTCATATCCAGGACACACGTATAGTGGGAGTGAGAGTCTTCCACTTCCTGATGACTACCTCAGTGGTTGAAGGGAGTAGACATTAATCATTTGTCTTCATTTCTCCAATAAAACAAGCTGTATCTACACCAGAGTGCAAATAAGCACCCACATAGAAATAATGCAATGTATCAATATTTACTTATAAACTTCTTTTTTTAACCTTACTCCTAATTATAATGTCATATACAAAAATTTATTTGTGGGTATGGATTAACATGATAATGAAGACAGTTTTTGAGGACAATGAGAACGTAGACGTGACCTCAGAGATAGTCTGATAATCTCATTTTGCAGATGGAAATGTTCAACTCAAAGTGAAAAATCTGGCCAATATAACATCAAAAATAGAAACGAGGTCTACAACATCCCAATCTGGGGCTCTTTTCTTCAACTGTTCTGTAAGTGTGATCTGGGAGTCCATGGGACCTTTGCAGGGATCCATAAGGCCAGAGTCTTTACACAGTAATACCTACATGTTATTAATATTTGCCTTGCTTACTCTCATTCCCTCACTAGCTTACAGTAGTTTTCCAGAAGCTGCACTGTCTATGACTTCAGAACAGATTGAAGGCAAAAGCAGATATGCAAATATAGCCAATTAAGCCAGTCAATAAAAATATTTATAAAAATGTGAAACAATGCCATTCTTCTCAATTATATATATATTTTTGGAAAATAGCACACTTTTTCATAAAAATGTATTGTTTATGTTAACATGCAATCTGTTTATTATTTATATTTTAGTAAATTAAGCATTTCCAAAGTTTCTCAGTTTTAATTTCTAATAGAGTAAATAATAATAGGTATAATCTACATAAATGTACTTGGCATCCTCAGTAATTTTTAATAAATTAAAGGGGTCTTAAGGTCAAAAGTTTTACAACTGCTGTATTAGAGAACATTTACTTAAAATATTTTTAAGCACTGTGCTTACTAGGAAAACGGTATTACTTTAATATATATTGCATTTAAGTGTTTCACGTGTTTATATATTCTAAGATTTTTTTCCTTAAACTTTTTATATTTGTGACCAAAAAAATACCTTCATATTGTAGTGAAATTTACCTTGTATCTACAAATTCCATATTGCAATGTTTAATCATGCTATACAATGATTAAATTAAATCTTACATAAATGTATCCTCTTCTTATTTTCCTACAAAATATTTCAGCACAGAAAGCAATTTTATAACCTAAGTTAGATTACTTCTCATCTTTATTACTAATTTAAATCATATTTCTTGAAGTTAAAGAAGCATATTGTTTCAGGAAAATTAGATGCTTTCCCTTGGTATTATGGCATGCTTAAGATATATGCTAATATTGCAGTGAGAATCATTATTGGGTTTTTCTATATAGTGCTGAAAGGAAAAACAATTAAAACTGCTTTAGAGTATCAATAATTCATGAGGGAAAAGTCTATCCCTGCTAGACTATATCTTAAAAAAAATCCTAGTAAGACAAGAGAGAGCCTCATGAGTCTTTCCCAGGAGAGAAGCCCTTCCTTTTATGAGGTAGTTCATTTCAAGCTTCCCATGGGCTTCTAAAATAGCTATATGTCTTCCTATTCTTAATTTGTCTTCTCCATAAGTTAAAAGTAGAAATGAAGCTTTAACAAGAAGCCACTTGTAAAAGTAAATGAATGAATGAATGTCTAGGGAATACCTTCTGCATCTTTTTGATTACCCAGCATAGCACCTAGCATGATGCCCTCTACGTTAAAAGAGCCAGTAGACAGTGTTTAGACATTCCATCCCCACCTATGTTTTAGATTTCCATCCCTCCAGCTCTGCTTCTTAAATCTCCCACTTGCTTGAAACCTGGGGTTTCCTAAATGATTTCCAGGCCTGCTGTCATATCCGATTTTTAATAGGAATCTCTAAAGTGAACTATAATTTGAAAATACGTAATCGAGGACACTGTGGGATTCTCAGCTTTAGGCAATATGTTCTGTTGGGTAAAAGAAAGCTCTGGCAAACAGCAGACCCAGATTCTTTCACCAGCTGTGCTCCTGACTTGTTCTATAATTTCAATCAAGTCACTCTGGCAACCATTGTCTGTCTATTTCAGTAGTGGAATCTACAGAAGTCCTAGCCTGCCTGACTCCCTAACAATGATCATGTGAGGATTAATGAGATAAAGGCTGTAGAAATATTTCGTTCCCTTGGGGAAAAACACCCTGAAAATAAAGGTATTAGAGAAAATCTCTGGATATGGCTTTCAAGAACTCAGATTCCCAAGTCTCATGTTGTATGCATGTTTTCTGGCAATTAGATCATTATTGCTTTTTCTCCTGTAATAAAAACAATACCAAAAAGCAATCTCCTTTTGAAATAGAGCAAAGAAAGAAGATTTTTCTTCTGTTTCTTTCATTTACAGTGTATTTTCTGAATATAAGCATACTGCATTATAGTGCAAGTTGGCAGTTTTACCCTCAAATACACTCACATCTGTTGACTGGACCTCAGTTTTACACACCCAATTGCACATTGTTTAATTGCCCATCTCTGCCAGTAGCATAAATATATATTTATATTAGTAAGCTCTTGTATATGTTTTACATGTATATATACATGTATTGACTCTGCTTTTATTGAGTTCTTGGGCTGCATATTTTTTAAAACATGGTTCTGTCTGTGCTTTTTAACAGAAATAAACCCCCTCAAGCTTTCTGTTTAAAATCATGCCCACAGGCATAGACTGAGAGGCATGCCTGCTATGATTTCACCTTCCCATACTTCAAAAGAATGTGTGCATGTTTGCGTTTGGGGAATGGATGAGGTAGGGAAAGGAGGTTAGGAAGAAAATCCTTTGTGAATGTAAAATATTCCCAGTGTATTCTTCAGCATCTAAATATCTGAATTCAATTCTTTCACATGGTTCTTCAGTTTAAAATGTTGGGCTTTGACTATTTTATTGTGGCCTAATTTCATATTATCCCATCACCAAATACCCTCGGAACAGTTTTTCTTTTGCATCAATCTCTCAAAAAATGGATAAATTGCTCTAAATTCCACATTAAAGCTAACAAAAGCTTTTG